>NC_056750.1:526604688-526699688 GCF_019279795.1 Protopterus annectens | reverse complement strand
AAAACCTCCAGCACCCTCTCTCTCCAACCAATGCTTTGTGTCCCTGCCCAAGTAGCTGACACACACACAATTTGAGATAAGAGCTATAAACAACCACACAGACACTCCTGAGGAAGGCTGGCACAGGTTCTCCAGTGGTGCCCCTTTTACCCAGGCTATACGGTAGAAATCACTGCCACCACCCAGCTAATATTTATCAGCTACTCAAAGGCTATTATGAAGGGTGTCCAATTATTACTGTGCAATATTATTATCCAAGTGGTAAGTGCAACCAAACAGTTAAGACTTATTTAGATTGACTTGGTACAGTATCACTACATACGTGCAATGTACTCTTAGAGCTTAAATTATCTCTACACAAAACAGACACAGTTGAAAGGTTTAAAAATATTTAATAATAAATAATAAAAACACAAGATAATACTTATTACTACACAGTGCTATTCAACAGTTCAGACATCACAGAGAACTGTTTAAAATACCGTAGAAAAGTTCTGACATCACAGAAACACAAGCTAGTATAATCTTCCTATTTCCAAGCTATATCTAAGAAAACACAGTTCTAAAATACTACTTGCATCTAGACACAGACAGTGCTGAGTTGGATGTTCTCAAGACAAATGCTCTGAGCTCTCTGATTCTCTCTCTTTAAATTGATAACACAGAGCTGCTTCACATGACATCATTCTTCACACTTCTCTCGTTTTTCCAGGCTAACATTTATATTCTTTACACCCGGTCAGAAACCGGGTGGCCATGGTGGTGCAGCGGTTAGCGTTGCTGCCTCACAGCAAGAGGTTCTTCGGTTTGATCCTCGGCTGGGGTGCCTTCCGTGCGGAATCCGCATGCCCTCCCCATGGTTGCGTGGGATTCCTTCAGGTGCTCCGGTTTCCTTCCACATCCCAAAGACATCGTGTAGGTGGATTGGACACACTAAATTGGCTGTAGGCATGAGTGAGTGCATGTGTGTGTGTGCCTTCTGTAGAAGGTTGGACACCGGGCTGGCAACTCAACACCGTAAAACTCCACTGCCAGTCATGAGCAGACAGGTGATCTCCTGTGCGACCCCTAACTGGGAAAAGCTGGAAGAAGACGACACCTGGTCAGAAACCAGAGCAATAAAAGATATTTATACATGCAAATTCTAGTCATTAACTCTGGTCTTAAAACAATAGGCAGGATGCCTCCCTCTGGACATATCAGCTCTGAGTTTTGACATCAAAGACAATCATAAAATGCTTGACTTAGCTTTTTTACACCAGAGTGCACTGTTACATTTTTTTGCAGTTCAATATCCAATGCAGTCATTTCACATTTAAGAGAACAAGCCTGTGGCTTACATTAATAGTTACAAATTACAGAATTATCTGCAGAATTCTATCTGGCTAGGCTGGCAGCCTTTACCTATCTTCACAATAATAAATGTGTGTGTCTATGTATATATGTGTATGTATGTATATATATATATATATATATATATATATATATATATATTTGTATACATAATCTATATGTGAATACAAGTTCATAGGTAGGTACTAGGTATTTGGTCCATAGGATATTTGACATCTTGGTCACTGCAATTCCCATTACTTTATCCACCTTTTCATATGGGATGGGAGGAGGGTAAAACTGGGGTGAATTTAAGATCTATACCCCCGCCCCCTTCCCCCTAGCTTTTCCATTGAAGAGAGGAAAAAAACAGATGTTCTTCTACTGCCACATCAACCAGATGGCTAGATGTCTATCACTCCTCTCTCCCTCCTGCCCTACCCATTCAACTCCCATTTCTGTGCCCTGCCCCCCCCTTTCTTCAAAATATTTAATTAAAAATGTATATTATTTTAAACTGTAGCTAACTATTTTGCATCAAATGTCGCAGACAGTTGCTACAGTTTATACCCTACCTGCATGGAAAGCTACAGCATATTGTCAATAACTGTAGTACCTCTGGTGATGAGAATAACTGTGATCATACCATAGAGTAGTTGAGGGGACCCATGCATGGGATAAAGCATTTAGGAGCTGCCTTTGTCCGTTAATAGTATGGGGGCAGTCCTGGGATATATTTTCTATTATCCATTCATAGATCCAGGTTGTGCTTGAATATGGACAGTGATGAACTTTGTTTTAATTCATTCCATGCGATACAGCTCTTTTGAGTGTGTACCTTTAACTCTCAGTAGGTGTGGCTTCAGCCTTAGTATAAATGAAGTCATCACCTTACAGTTCTAGCAAATACTCATTGACAGAGGTCAAATAGCAATACAGTTGTGTTTGCCATCATGTATGCTTCACCATAAAATATTCTGATACCTTGTATGTAGCATGGTTTAGGAATTATTAATGCAAATATGAACAAGCAATATTTGATGCCTAGAGGCTCAGTAGGAGGTAACTGCAGAAACACCTGGAGGCGCATTTGGCTGTCCACTTATACCTGACCATCCAAACCATTTTATTGATGTTGCAGAAGTGGTTTAGATCCCTAGACTGACTATTTTGGATGACATTTGACTTGCTTATGTACAGTAGGTCTGTCAGTATTGTGTTGGCCGACTCCTTGAGTGTCGGACACAGGTCACGTCTTAGTCTATAGGATATCAAATATAGTGGCAGCGCTTTGAGTTGATCCATGTAGGATACATTGTTTAGTTTTTTTTATGCTTTTGGTAAGCTATCAGAGTGGGTGTTCAGTTGTTAAACATGTCTGGGTAGATACACGCCAAAGGGGACATTATACTCCGTGACTCAGCTTAATGAGAGCTGAATTAAAGGAGAAAGTATCTCTCTATTTAGACTCAAGGAGGATACTTCCATCTATAGATCTAGAAACAATACGTTTTTTATAAGCCATGCAATATAGAAGGACTTTCCTGCTAAAGTGGACACATGTTGGTCATGGTCACTGTCCACAAAAGTTTTTAAATCCTGAAAAAATGGGTCAACTGTTGGGGCATATTGTCAGTGTGGTAGTTCCCTGTGGTAGATTACTTTCCAAAGGATAGGATAATGCATTTTTTGGTATTTAGTTTCAGTCCATGATTTGGCACCATTTGTCTGGAACAAACCTTCCTGCAGGATGGTGGGGTCATTTGGTGATTCAGTGACTGCTTTTAGCTTAAAGTCATCTACAAATGTATTCAGCCAGAGCCCATTGGTATTAACTTTTACTTCAGAGAAGTAGATGGCAAACAGAAGTCCCATCACTGGAGGTAGCTTCTCTTAGTTTGATCTCCTGCATCCTGTCTGTGACCCAGCTGGCAATCCACCAGGTGATGTAGTGGTTTATTCCCAGTTTATTTAGCTTTTCTAATGTGCCTGAGTGGGGAATTGTTTGGCCAGGTTGAGATATGTGGTGTGTTACCATTTTAACTTCATCTATTGATTTGGTGACTTTTCAGAAATGTCCACCAGGTTGAATAAGCATGACCAGCAATTAATGAATCCAAATTGAGATGGCCCCAGTGTTTGGAAGTTTCTTATATCCTTATTGATGAATCCCATTATGAATCTTTCCATGGCTTTGCATATGAGGCTAGTCAGACCTATAGGTTTGTAATGTTTTGGTTCAATGGAGGGCCTCCCTTATTCAGGAGAATAACTATGGCTGTTCTCCATTTGCTTTGTCCAAAACCTGTTATGAGGCTGAGGTTGAATAGTGTTTTTTTTGGGGGGGGGCTAAATTGTGTTTCATGCCATTTAAAATATATCCAGGGATATTGTCAGGACCCATAGAAGTGGTATTTTTAGTTTCTAATAGTGCTTTTTTGGACTTGGTCTTTTTATAGCTGGAGGTGAGCCAGTTTCAGGCATATCTTATGGGACAGATGGAGGGGAGAGAGGGGTGTAAAGTTTGAATTGAATTTATTGGCCAATGGGTTCACTGTATCTTTATCCTCAGTGCAGTGCAAGTAACATCATACACAGTCAGTCCTGTGCATTACTGAGTTCTGCTTGTGAGATTATGAACATACCTAAAAATGGCCTTGTGATTGTCTTTGGCTTGGGACTTGGCTTGGTGGATTTTATTAAGCTCCTGAGTTTATTATTTCAGTGACAAAGATTCTATAATTCTGGGATTTACTCTTACGTTTGGTCAAAAGCCTCTTCTTTTTATTGTAAAGCTTGTTGATATTATGGTTTCACCATGGAGGTTTGTTGCTGGGGTTTGCCCTGTGCTTGTTTCTGCAGGATACTGATGCATCTATGCAGCTGTTTGTGTTTGCATAGTGTGGTGTACAGACTTATGCATATTCAGTGGGGTTAACTGGGTTTGGTAGGGATTTGAAGTTTGCCAGTGTATCACTTAGGGAGCTAGTTTGTCTAAGACAAATTTCTAAAGGTACCTTGGGTGGAAGAGATTTCAATTTTATTTAAATGAGACCGCTTTATTGTCAGAGCTAACAACTGGCAAAGATGCACAAGAGATGGTGCAAGATGCCCGCATATTAGTAAGGACTAGATACTCACTTCCATTGATAATCCATTTTATTGGCAGCTTCTTGTTCACTAGCCTCCCCTACAACCCTGATTATATTTTCTCTCTTACACAGTTTATGTGGCTTACATGTAAGCTCACTAATTATGAGCAAGTGTTTTCTTCTGCTTTAACTTTTCCATTATCTGAAACAAGCCATTTGAGATTTTTCTATTTTTCTTTACCTTTCTGATCCCCTTTAACAAAAGTGACTTTAGAACTAATCTCACTTTTAGTACTTGCTATCCACTTGCTACCATTTCTTTGCTTTGGGGGGGTCCTCACTTAAGTGCTGTTCTTCCTCTCTCTGTCTTTGCTAACACTTCTTTCAAGTCTCTGTGCAGTTACTTGTCTTGTACTGTTTTTTACTTGAGTGTAGTAGTATTTTACCATGAGTTCCTGTACTGACATCTCTATCAGGACTGGATTTCATGATTTCAAAGTTTCGTAGATTACTAGGCTAATGACTCGAGTCCTTACATGCCTAGTCAGATTTACCCTGATTTTACCCAATTTTCTATCCTTAGGGGAAATATAACAAGGGTCAGCAAGTGTGGTTTTGCAATTTTTACAGACTGCCTCTGTCCATAAGGGACATGGGCACCACCCCAGGAGTGAATTTGCAATTTCCCATCCATTGGTCCAGACTGCACTTGAAGATGGTCAGGGAAGGGCTCTGCTTCATGTGAACAGAAAGCATATTCCAGAGGAGGGGCAAACTCTGGGACACACATCTGTCTTTCCAGCATAATCTATCCATGCCAGAGATCAGGTTTAAATCCTTGGACCAGGTGACCCTTGTGCGGTTTTAGTGAATATGCAACATTTCCATCAGGGCTGGATCAGTGACTGCCTTGTAGGTCAGGCAAAGATCCATCCATCCTCAACCCCTTTTCCCATTTTGCACATGGGGTCAAGGTGTCACTTCAGCAGTGACAATCATCTTGAGCCAAGTTTACACTGACAGGTGGCTAGCCCTGCTGCAGTAGATCATTTGTACCACACACTTGCACTTTGGAATGTGGGAGGAAACCGGAGCATATAAAGAAAATCCAAGTGACCACAGAGAGTATATGTAGACTCCAGAAAGAAGGCACCCCAGCTGAGAATCAAACTGCAGAACTTTTGCTGCAAGGCGACAAGTCTAACAGCTGCACCACTGCTGCCACCACGTGGGTTAGGCAGAGATCACCCCTCGGTAATTGGTAGGAAACTGGATACATTGATGGGGCTTTTTAATCAGTCCACATATAACATTTGCATTTCTTTGGTGAGAAACATCTGAGGATGCTCCAACTGTTGCAGGTGTCTGGAGAGGTACATGCCAAAGGGTGGATTGTTTTCAATTATCGGTCTGATGAGGGATGCATACAGTGATACTATGACATACTTAGATCTGGATGCAATGCCCTTACTTATAAGCTGAGCCACATAGAAGGATGTTCTCACCACCCTGGACACATGCTGGTCAAAGTTCAGATCACTAGCTATCCAAGTACCTTGATTTCTCACTACTGTGTGCACTCTTAGGGGGTGCTGTCAGTGTTGTTTGCAGGGGCATTTGATTTCCCAAAGGGTATTATGTATTTCTTTACATTTAGTTTGAGGCCAGGGCTCTGACTCCAATCATTAGTCTGTGTCAGTTCTTTCTATAGGATATCGACATTGTTTGGGGGGGGGTCAATGATTGTCCCCAACTTGCAGTTATCAGCAGACATGGGTAGCCAATGGCCATCTACATTTGCCTTGACACCTGAGAAGTATATCCCAAACAACAGGGACCCCAGCACTGAACCCTGTGGTTCTGTACTGGTGATTAGCCTCTACCTGGATGTAGATTCTCCCACTCTAATAATGTGTGTCCTATCTGTGAGCCATTTGGCTATCCTTCCGGTGACATGCAGGTTTATGCCCAATTTGTGAGTGTATCTATAATACCTGAGTGAAGTATTGTGTCAAATGCCTTGGCTAGGTCAGGGTAGGCATTATGTACTGTCTTACTCTCATCCATCGCCTTGGTGACCTTCTCAAAGAAGTCCATCAGATTGAGCAAGCAAGATCTTGATGAAGCTGAACTGGGTTGGGTCTAGAGTTTGGAGATTTCCTATCTCGTTGTTAATCAGTTCCCAGATAATCCTTTCCTATAGTCTTGCATATGAGGCTAGTCAGACCTATGGGTTCGGTAGTTTCCTGGGTCCGTTGCTGGTCCCCCCTCATGTGCAGAGTTATGACTATTGCCATCCTCTACTCTGCTGGAAAAAAGCCTGTTTGGAGACTCTAGTTAAACAGAGATCTGAGTGGATCTGCTAGGTCATGTTTCAAGGCACCCTTGGATTCTGTCAGGGCCCACTAATGCCATGTTTTTAGCTTTAGACAGCGCAGTGATGACATGTTCTTTTGTGGTAACAGGCAAAGGAATGGTGGTGGTATTTCATGTTTAGTGAGTGGAGGTGATGAGGGGGTGAAATCTGAGCTGAATTTATTGGCCATCAGGTTTGATATTTCTTCTGGCTGAGTATAGGTAGTGACATCGACCACCAGCTAAGCACATTAAGTGTTTCTCTTAAGATTTTGGACATAACTAAAAATGCCTAATGGTTATTCTTTGCTTCTGAGGCTATTTTAGTCTTGTATTTAGCTTTTGAGGACTTCACTAGTTCCCTGATTTGCCTGTTGAGAGTAATGAGGGATTTTTTTCTTTGTTGTTCACCCTCCTACTTGCCTCTAGACAGGAATTTCTTCCTTCTGTTCTGTAATATATTTATGCCAGGGGTCCACAAGGGTGATTTGTTTTTCTGCCTAGACCTGGGTTTAGTTCAGTCAGGTACTGCCATTTCTCTGCAGTTTAAGTCATTGTAGAGGGCATTCATATGTACTTTTGCATAGATTTTTGTGTTTTCTGTGTTAAGGGGAGCTTTAAAATTACTTGGGCTATTACTTAATAGAAGTGAGTGGGCATCAGTGTGTCTCACTATGGAGTCTTTTATGACCAAGATGTTTGAATGTGTGGTGTTTCGCCTTAGGGGATTGCTAGTGGAGATACTGTGATGTGTATTTTTATGTGTAGTGGTTGATGTTGATGTGGTTTTGTTTGCAAGTGGCTTCTGAGAGCAGGGTGTGGGAGGCCTCTGAGGTTTTTGTAAGTTATTTGTGAGTACCTCCATGTATGAGGGTTTAAGTATCAAGACCTTATTTAATGAGAGAAATGATATGAGTGTGCTAACAACCTGTTTGCCATTTGATTTGTCAATATGTGAGAATCGTATCTCAATTTTGATGGTGTAGTGTAACTACATCTCTCACATACTGTTTGTTTCAGGATTATGTGGTTGTCAGTATACATGAGACAATTGCTACATTGCCTCAGCATGTCCTTGTCCACTAGGTTGGCCTCAAAGAGAGCAGGAAAGTGTGTATCCCATTTTTTATTATGGGTTTAACCAGGGAGAAGAGTGGGTAGATTTAACTGGACTGGGATGATAGTAAACAGACAAAGAATAGGTGCTGTATGTACTCTGTGTGAACTGCAGCTATCCAACAAGGCAATGCTGCTGTGTGTGCAACTCAGATACTCCTAGAGCAGCAGAGGGACTGGGGAAGGCTGCAGAGAGAGTTATTTTAAGGGAAATTTTAACTTGAAGGCTTTTGTGTCTATACAGAGCACTGCTAACCACCACTGCATGGAGAGCAGTTTAGCGCAAACATTGGGCTTATACAGACTTGGGGGAAAAACAAGTTTTGCAACAGCAAGGCCTACAGACCAATCTGGAAAACACACAATCAGAAAAGAGAAATATTGATGAGTGGATGGGAAACAGAAAATTCACCCCGGGGATAACTCCAATGGCACTACTTGACAGAGGCACTGGAAACCAAGGTCAGGTGGCACTATGCTAGGGTAATTCTATGGCTAGGCTTGTAAAGGCCCCATGGCCATTAGCCTAGTACATACCTCTGAACCTCTGTTAAAATGCTGGTTTTAGATATCAAGTGCAAGGAAGCTTCACAGTCTAGATACTACAGTCCTGTAAAACTAGCAGACCGAATGCAATTAAATAGTTCAGCAGCTTTGAAATTCTTACTAAATTGCTAGAAATGTAACAATTAATACAGGATTCTTATGAAATTCAGTAAATATAATCAGCAAAAATGTAAAATGATAGCATTACCATTCTTTTAGCGGAGGATGACTTTAGATGCAGCAGATTCTCTGTAACTCTCAGGCAAAGTAGCCAAACTAAGAGCAGCTCTGAGGAACTGAGAACAAACCCACTCAAATACTAGGCTTACATGGAATCAGAAAAAAAAAATTTACAACAGCAAGGCCTATAAACCAATCAGGAAAATACACAATAAGCTTTCAGCCAGCAGCCCCCAACTCAGTTAGGTTTCCTACTGCACACTTTTGCCACACTAGTGCTGCAGTAAGAAAACCCTCTTAATGTAAACATTTTGGTTTTAGAGCTCAAGTGCTAGGCGTGAATACATGTGTGTGTGTGTTTACCTTCTGCGGAAGGTTGGGTGCTGGGCTGGCAACTCGACACCATAAAATTCCACTGCCAATCATGAGAGGACAGGTGACCACTAACCTGGAAAAGCCGAAAGAAGAAGAATAAGCTCAATTGCTGGGAAACCACACAATCTAGATACTACAGTCCTGTAAAACTAGCAGACACAAAGTAATTAAGTTCTACAGCAGAAGTGGAAACGGTTCAGCTTTGAAACTCTACTGAAGTGTGAGAAATGTAACGGATAATACAGGATTCTTCTGAAGTACTGTCAAAAAAATATTTAGCATTAGTGTAAAATGATACTTAATTTAATTCTTTTAGCACTTTCTGTAGATGTTCGATATTAGATCACTGTTGCAGTAGCATAAATTATCCTGGTTATATCCTAAGTGTATGACAAACTGGCGAGTTTATCAAAGCTAACTTGCACCTTTAACATACTTTAAAAGCCATAGCCTCAAGCAGAATTCCATATAAGAAGCAATTCAAGCAACAATAGCTTCAAACCTTTCTTAATGCCAAAGTACACTCTTTCTGCAGGCTTTGTGGAGCTGACAGTTGATAGCAATCCTTCAAGTTGCACAGAGAAGTCCCCTTTTGTGGAAAATCTTCTGCTTGCACTATTTTTCTTAGTAAAATTACTGGACTTTTTTCTGTGAAGTTGATATTTATGCTGGGAATCTTATTTTGTTTGTGCTGTTATTCTGTACCAAGGGATTTTATTACTGAGAATGCTTATGGATACATGTTGTGTTTAAATCTATTTGTTGGACTTTGTAATATTCTTGTATAAAATGTGTGTGTTAACAGTAGGACATAGTGCTCTTGGGGACTGCAGTGTAGTTTTAGCTCAAAACCACTTTTTTTTTAATCTGGTACTGAGTTTACTGACACTTACAGGCTTGGCTAACCATCTTTTCAGCTTCCTTTACAGGTGATCCTATGGATCAGTTACCAGTGTCTTTGATTCTTCCTTCCCCTGTATGGAAGAAGAAAAATCGTTAGGGTGTCTTTGGGTGTTAGGCCAGCTCTGGTTGTGCTTCACCTACCAATAGGTGACTTTCCTGTGACTGAATTTGGTTCCTTTGACCGCTTATTTTCTTCTAGTTCCCCTAGTGTAACATTTATAGCCACTACAACCCAAAATATACTGATATCCTCTGCAGCTATAGGTGTCCTGTGCTGGCAAGAGAAAGCCACTGGTTAGCCCCAAGGGAAGGAGTAGAAGAAAGTCTATCACATTGCCAGGAAAGGAAGCCTCAGCCCTGGGATAGTGTGCCTGCTTTGGGTTGGCCCTTTTCTAGAGGGTTTCTTAGAAAAAGAAACCAAAAAACAGAAGAACGTTGCTTCTACTCTTTCTTTTTCAATGGGCATGGAAGGTTTGTTTGGGAGTTAATTTCTGCTTTTCTTTCTTTACCTGTTTCCTCTTCAAGAAGGAAAAGAAAAATAATTACTTCTCTTCTGAATTTGATTGTCAGTCAGAAGAGCAGGGATTCGTGGGAAAATGTTGAGCTGCAAGATTTCTTCACAACCTGAAGATTTTGATTCTGAGGAAAATGTTGCTTCAAATTTCCCTCTGAAAAGCTTCTCTTCTGAAACTTAGTTTTTTCAGTGGGATCAGAAAGAATTTTCTATTTCCTGGCAAATGATTTATGGTTTGTTACAGCTGGATATTCCTCAATCTGCAGCTGTTCTTCCTGTTTTATCTACTTTAGAGAATGTTTTCTTGACAGCTTTGTAGTTTACCTGGCAATCAACCTCTTGCCTTTAGGAAGTCTTACAGGATATACATGATGCATCAGTCTCACAAGTACTTATTTTGTAATCTCAAAGCAGATCCTGTGATTTCTCTATTCAAAACTGCTTCTGCAAGACAGAATACTAATGGCAATCTTATTCCCTTGGACTAGGAGTGGAAACCTTTTCACAAATGTGGTAAGAAAGTTTATTCTAATGCCATTTTAACATTCCGAACTTAAAACTGCAAGGCTCACATTTTAAAGTTTTTACTGTTTACTTTTGAAAATATGAAAAAGTTAACTGTAAACTTTCCCTGTTCTGAGGTGAAAAATTCTTTGAATGACTGTTTTTGTATCTGCTTGTCGAATGTACCTTAAAATGTTCTTTGGATGCTGCTGATGCTGTCTCCAGGGTTTGTCATGAGAATATTTGCTTACTTGTATTTGTAAAATCTTCCTGAAAATGTTAAAACTAATTTTGCATTCTTAGACAAGGAAGTTCTGTTTCGTCGTCTGCAGCTGAGTTGCTTAAGGGATTTGATTACAGGAGGAAAGTTGGGTGAAGGGGTGATGCAAATTTTCCAACCTTCCTTTTTTAAGGAAAATTAAAAAAAATGCTTTTATCTCAACTAGCTTTTCAAAAAACTATTCAAACAGGATTTTAAAAAGCAATGGCAAGAAGGATCTAAAAAGAAAGGGAAATCCTCTCAGTCAACTTCAATACAGGAAAGTCAGCACAACTATTTCTCTCTTCAACTCCCTCCCACTTAACAATCTCTCCCTCTTTTGAGTTTACACCTTCCTTTGTGGCACCCAATTGTTTCCAACAAATGGTGTCTGAAAGTCAGACTTGACAAGGGGTGTCCCTCCCTCCTTAACAGGGAAATCTTCCTTGCCCAGTAAACCAACCATCCCTGTTTCCTCAGTTTTGGGACAGAAGCAGTGATCACCTGTTTACCAGATGGACAAAGGGCTTTATTCAAGGATTGATTGATTTATTTTATTTATTTTTTTGGTACCAAAGAAAGTACTTGGCCTGTGCTAGACCCTTCCTTTCTCAATTTGTTGCATCAAAGTTCCTAAGTTCACATTGTTATCCCTTCATACCCTGTTACCTTTTGTCCTTTTACTAACCTTAATGGTAAAACTAGAATTAAAATACCTGCCATCCCATTCACACTGGCAAACATTTCAGGTGTGTTAAGATATTTTCTTTATCTGGACTGTATTCTCGGTTCTCTGTCTTATCCTACTTCAAGGGTTTTTACATAAAGCCAGGCTTATAACTCTCAACAATTTAGCACAAACAAAAATCTGCACAAAGACAAAAATAATGGGTGGACAAAGGCCCAAAAATAGGGGCAGATTTGAAATATTGCGTATACTAAGTAAGAATAACATGTTTTGTGTTTGCTTGCATTTTTTGAAGACAATGAAGTCTGAAATTCAAATGACTGTCATGATATAGTGATTTCAGTCCTCAATAGAAAATGACAAATTTTATGATTAATAGACCAAAAATTTGGACAGTTGGGAGGTATGGCTTGACCCCAATATGTTGCCTTATTGCAGACTTCAAGGCAGTCACATTTATCAACATTTGGATGATTGTCTTATCTTTGCAAACTCTTTTTTCCAGTCATCAGGAGTCCTTAGCAAGTGTTCAAGATTTTCTGCTCAGTATGTGTTTTCAAGTGAACTTACATAAATTGTCTGTCATCCTTTCTTAAAAATATTTTTCCTAGGATGTTTGTTATGTCCTGTGAAGAGGATGAGTTCTTCCAGGACTTCTATGATTCTCTTGGCCAGACTTCACATGAGAATAAGTTAGTGGACTATCAGGTCAGTCTGGACTCAATATCTGTTCCCTTTATCTTTTCATATTGAAATTCTGGAGTTTTTAAGGAGGGAGATTCTATTTTAGGCAGATCTGTTCTCTCAGAATCACCATTCTACTTCCTCTTCAATTTGGCACTAAAGATGCTTTGCAGTTGGAGTGGAAAGCTTTGTCCAAAAGGGGAAAGTGCAAGGTCTGTGGAACAGACAGGATAGACAGAAGCATATAAATGTCAGAGTATGGCAGTTATAAATGATTTGAAAGCCTCAAATGATCTTCAGGACCTCCACATGTTTTCATAGACAACACCACAGTGATGTGGTACTTAAACAATGAGGATCAGACTTCATCCTCTTTGCAGACTTGCTATAATAGCTGGGAGGTAGAAACTTACTCACTTAGATTCTTCAGGCTTCATGTATTCTGTCAGAGCAAAACATTGTAGCAGGCAAGCTAAATAGGACCATAACAGACTCTCTTGAATGAAAATTGCACCCAGAGGTCTTTCAAGAATTGATCCAACTGTGGGCAATATCTCAAGTAGATATACCTGACAGCTTTCAGAACAGACTTAAAGAAATTCTGCTCCTGGATTCCTTGTAAACAGACCTGGAAGGGAGATGCCTTCTTATTCCCCTGGACAGAACGGTTCCTTTGTTTTTCCACTCTTTGCAAATATATCATTCGGTCTTCTAAAGGTTTAGAAGGGCTTTCCAAAGGTAATGATGGTGACTCATTGTTGGCCCAGAATAAAGTGATTCTCTCTTTTGAACCTAGCCAAGGGCAATTTCCTCGGGTCTATGTTAAATCATCAAACACTTAAAAAAGGGAACAATGATTTATTGAACCCATGTAAGTGAAAGCTTACAATCTCGAACGCTTAGAACAGCAATTTTTTTTCCAAGGGAAAAAAAAATTGCTGTTCCACAAGAAAAAAAAAATTAAAAACATTACTTAAAGTGTGTGTGTGTGTGTGTGTGTGGGGGGGGGTTATACCCCCTACACCCACCCTACTAAAATATACCAACTCCAAGATTGCACTATATTCACAAAAACGAAAAGTAACTGAAGCAGCCAAGTGATTTCTTTCCCAGGGAAAGAATTTGCTTATATCCTGTTTCGCTATTTTGCCTTTTTGTGATTTAAAGTTCGATCAAGAAGACTCATTCGAAAGAATGCGTCTTCGATCATTTAATAGGAACCCAGTTTCCTCAAGCTTCCCACAAACTGGATTTACTGTCACAAGATGGGTTATTTGATGTACCCCAACCTGAAACCTCTTAAGTTGACTGCCTGGATGACAGAATTTTAATATTTTGTTCTGAAGACATGCAGCAGGTACAGAAAGTGGCTACGAAATCTTTTACTAGAAAATCATACATGTCTAATTCCAAGGGGAAAATTTTTGATGTTTGTAGTTGGTGTCATTTCAAGGGCAGGAGCCTTTTAAGGCTTGGCTTCTGGTTCTTGATTAATTATCTGAGCTTTTGTCCACTGGTCATTCTTACTCTGTTTATCAATATTCATCTGTTGGCAATTTCTACTTGTATACCCTTGGATTTCCCCCCTTATTCCTATTCCCATGTCATGCAATTTTTGAAAGGGGTTTTACATATCTTTCCTCCTACCAAACAGATGGCTCCTTCTTGTGATCTAGATTTTGTGCTTGAGAATCTTACTCTCTATTTTTTCTCCATAAGACAGAGAATTGGTAATACAATCCAGATACAGAAGACATTAAGAAACACCTGAAATGTTTGCCAGTATGAATGTGATGTTAAGTATTTTAATTCTAGCTTTACCTTGAAGGTTAGTTTGAACCAGCACCAATCTGAATTGAGGTTCTTGACTTGGAAGACTGTTTTGCTTATTGCCGTGACTTCTGCTGGAAAAGTATCTCGAGCTATAAGCTCTTCTGATGAGTCAACCCTACCTCATTTTCCACAACTTCAGAGTTTTTTTAAGAACTAATTCTTTTATGCATAAGGCAGTTTCAGATTTTACCTTG
This sequence comes from Protopterus annectens, assembly GCF_019279795.1. Taxonomy (NCBI): domain Eukaryota; kingdom Metazoa; phylum Chordata; order Ceratodontiformes; family Protopteridae; genus Protopterus; species Protopterus annectens. The sequence continues at coordinate 526,685,113 of NC_056750.1, read as the reverse complement.
AGCCAGTCTGTTAATATTCCTGTATTTTTCCAGAACCCCAAAAATAGGGGAGAGAGTATTCTATGTACTCTGGATGTCTAAAGGCAGCTCAGGTACTGTCTAGACAAAACTCATTCATTCAGGAAAACTGATCAACTGTCACCTATGAAGGTAAGAGAAAAGGGCAACCAGTGTTAGAACAAACTGCTTCTAGGTGGTGGTCTTATGTAATTTCATGTTGCTATTCTCAGTATAGTAAGGCACTTCCAGGCATAGTCAGGGCTAATTCCACCAGGGCTTTGGCTTCTTCTGTGGCTTTCTGGAAAGGAGTGAACCAAAAAGTATTATAGAGGTAAGCAGTACAGTGTTCTCTAGGTAACATTTGCAATGTACTATAAATTGGGTTTCTTTTCTAGATACAGAATAGGAATTGATTGGACCACTCTCCAGGGGCTCCTGAACTCTTCATTTACTTCCTTTTCCCTCTTTGGTTTGTTTTGCATTGGTAATCTCCCTGAATAGGTTGGGCTACTGCAACAGTGATCTGATGTTGAATATGGTAGTGTTGCATAAGTAAACTCAGCATAAGAGCAAATATTATAATTGATCACTGTTCTAATAGCTCTCTCCTCCTTTCTTAACTTTTTGTGTTGTCAGGGTGTGGATGCATATACCTTTGCCTATATAGTTACTTTTGTTTTATTTTTCTTAACATTTTTCATTTTAGGACCATGGACTCCCTTCTTGGGACAAGAAATCCCTGAAGTTTTTGACACTCTTGAGTTTTTTTTTTTTTTAATATGGAGCTCTGCTCGAGCTCCTGGTAGTAAGAGCTTGCGGAAAGTGCCCTTTAGATGTGATAAGCTGACTTTTTGCTCATAGTTTTGGCAGAATGTAACCTGAATAGTTTAGGGTACTTCAATAGTAATCTGAACATCTGTTGTCATGCTACAACACAACTGTACTCTTGTCAGTGCGACAGATTTTTGGTAACACATGCAATCTTCTTTGCCATCCAAGTATAACCAAATTCTAATGACTTTAGTAGCTTCTATGCCCATTCATTTTTCTCACTAATTCTTAACCTCTGTATGAGTGTCACTGTCCCCCACCCATTCTTGTAAGGAATGGATATATCAAGTTGTTTCATTAGCTCTTTGTACGGGGTATTATAGCATGCTACACTGTCAATGAATTTTCTCTCATCTGACATTGTTCACAGTGCTTCAAAATGGGGTAAATATTTTCCTAACATGCCACCATGAGTCATGTCAGGAGATCCAACTGCAGGATGCAGATGTTTTCCCAAAACCATTTGAATTTCTTTTGTGTGGGGTAGTTCCATTCTAAAGCCATGACTGTATATTGCTTAAACTTTTTGCTTGTTACCAATCTTGTGTTTACATACCAGCGATCTCTAGAAATAAACATGCCAACACAGGCTAGAAGGGCTTCAGCTTCTCTCCCTTTCAAAAATACAGTAGCCTTGTTACAACACAGTGGCATGTTGCTGACTAAATTATTCTAACTATAGTTTTATTAAATTCCATAGTAAGAATTTAATTTGTAGAATGCATGCCAGTTTTCACATTTCCACTGCTAGCATTCTCTTTCTTTGCTGCTGGAAAAGAATCTTGCTATATGACTACTCCCTCCACATTTGAAACAGGTTAACACATTACCTTGATACTTGTTATTTCACAGGTGATTATACATTTTTATTTCAATTTTACAGTTGGAAGCAGACAGTCCAGTTTCAAGCAAAGTGCCATGCCATTTGACTAAGAAACATTCTACTAAGACTGCTACCTTGTCAGAGTTCTTGTGATAGTTTTTAAACACCCAGTTTATTGCTGTGCCAGTCAATATTCTCTTATATCTAATGAACTACTATAATTTTTAACATTTTCATATTGGTAGTAGTATCATGTTCTAAGTACAACTCTAAAGTTTATTTTTTATTTATTTTATTTTTATTTTACATTTGTTGACCGGGATAGTCCGACTGGATGCATGTCCATTTTCAGCGGAGGCCCGGGGAGAAAAGCTCCAAGGATAAGCAGATACAGCATTACATAATACCAGCATTACATATTACAAACAGACTATTTACAATGATTACATAAGTAAGCAAGTTAAACAAGTTCCATAGGTTACAGTTAATCCTGAGCACAAGTCAGGATTAAATTAAATTACACAGTAAACTGGTTAACAGATTTTTACGCATTCTAGAGAGAGTTAGCCAGGCTTGATACATTGACATAGCCAGTTAAGTGAGAAATGTTGTTTGAGTCTAGTTTTAAATTGACCTAAGGTGGAAAGTAAGGTAATATCAGCTGGAAGAGAGTTCCAGGATCTACTTACAGAGTTTGCAAAGAGAGAATCACCGGCTGCGTTATTAATTTTGCTAGTCTGAATTAGTAGTTTGTTAGAGGATCGAAGCGGTCTAGGATTGTTATAGGGGGTGATAATATTTTTAAGTGCAGGAGTATTGTCCAGATTATAGAGGATTTTATAGGCCATAATCAGTTGGTTATACTGGATTAGGCTGGGTAGTTCAAGCCAACCAAGCAGATTTAGATTGATGCAATGATGTGTCCTAAAAGGCAGCCCAGTGGCTTCAAGTGTGCTTCAAGTTGTGTGTCTGAACTCTTATTGGTTTAACATTAAAGTTACAACAGTCCAACTGAATAATTCCATGGTGTTTACTACTCCATGCATACAACATTTTATTTGGTAGCTCAAAATGAAAATGTAATGAAAAATGCAGTCCACTTAGCTTTTTCTTGTAAATTCTGTTTACAAAAGAAATGGTACCTTCAGTATATCACCACCATACAAGTTCAGTCTTGTACAGTCCATCTGAAATGCTGGCTGTTAGAATGGAAGGTCCCTAGTAGGCTTTCTTTAAAGCTCTATCAAGGAAAACATTCAAATGATTTTTCCTTGGGTTAAATCTATATCACAAACCCTTATCTGGTTACCAAATGCCAGCTCTCTAAAGGGGTTCTGACCCACAGTGGCCTCTTGATTGAGGATCTAACAATGTTAAGTTGTCTATCTCGCCTTTGTTTATTGCTTGTTGGGATTGGAGCTGATCCTTGGCTCCGACTCAGCCATCTATTATAGCTCGAGAGCTTTCCTGGCTCGAGGCTACCCCTTATCCCATGATGCCTAGCGCTAGCTACCCAGATCTCATTTGCTGCTTCAGATGAGAGGTTCGTTGTTACTGGCTTAAGCTCATATAAGTTTTATTGCACTACTTTTTCTGTCAGATTAGGGTTTTTTCTGATAGTTTATTGTTTTAAATATAGTCGCTAACTACTTTGTTGTTGTTTAGTGTAATTGTAGTTTTCCCTTAGAACTCGTTTAAATTAGAGAGTTCTCCCCCTCCCCCTCTATCCCTCTTGTAGGTAGCGTTTTAGTTTTTTAGTTTAAGCCTTTTCTTCTTTCTATTCTTAGGTAGCCGTTTAAGTTAGAGGCTTCCTAGTTTAAAAAAAAAAAAAAAAATATATCTTTAACTGTAGTATATTGTGTGTTTTTTTTTTTTTTTTTTTTTTTTTTTTGTGGTTAGTGTCTGTTAGTTTTTTGTTGTTCGGCCTTTTGGCCATAAACCATTCACTGTAGGGTAGTATCTCTTAGTTGTATATGTCTAAAGAATCCAAGGTGTCTGGATTCAGGAAGTGTGACTCATTCTGTCAGAAAATGTCTCTGACAGATGGGCACACTTCTTGCGTCTATTGCTTAGGTGCAGTGCAACTGCAGGACTCTTGTTCTGTATGCCATGCATTCAGCCCAAGGGTTCTGCAGGAGTGCAAAAATAAGCTTATTTTGAGGGTTCTTCTTAAGCCCCAGGATTCACCGGCCAAGACTCAGCCTGTGAAATCTCCTAAACCGACCAAATTGTTGGCTCCAAGCTCGGAGCTGTCATTTGCCCAAGCCTTACCTACTACTTCGGTTCCAGCTGGAACCGAGGAGACTGCCTCTCCGTCGGCTCCACCAGTACCTTCGGAGCTGTCATGGACCCACAAGAGGCCGAGGTCCCCTTCTCTAGAGTCTATACATTCGGCTCCTCGGTCTCCCCTGTTGCAGAGTGACCGCAGTCACAGATCCTCCCACTCTTCTTGGTCCTCTAGGCTCTCGGATCACGACGTGGAGAGAGTGGTCAGTAGGTTGTTGAAGTTGCAGGCACTGGCCAAAATGTTGTCTTGCCCTCCTCAACAGGTGTCTGCTCTGTCCACTTCCATCAATGTTCCTCCTCCGACTCCATTGAGCTCGGAACCGGAGTTTGTTGGGGTTCGAATCGTGGAACCGTCGGCACTGATAACGATTTCCCCTTTGGTTCCGTCATCGGCTCCGATCCCCTCGATGGTGCCGTCCATCGAGGGATCTGGGTGCCGAGACTCCCTTGTTGGCTCCGAGGGGCGAATGGCATCAGACCCTTGTCCGACCCCGTTCTCCCTCTCGGAGCGTCGGCGCAGGTGAGCTCAGCTCCTACATCGGCCTTGGAGCCATCTCCCTCGGTGCGGAGGAGGATTCCAGTTTCCTCGGAACTGGAGCCTTCTCTGCATCATGGCAGGGATGGCTTCGATTTCATGAGGAGTGTACTGGCCTCTGAGTCAGCTCCACTTTTGACCCCACTGGCTCCATCCCCTGTAGTGCCTGCGTCAACCTCTGCCCCTCCTCCAGACCCCAAGCGTGGGGAACCGGCACTCCAGAGCATCCCATTGCATGTTTCCTCTTCTTTCAAGGCCTCCCCTGATCATTCAGAGGAGCCCCCTCAGAAGAGGAAGTGCAAGAGGAAGCACATGGACTCCCCTGAGTCTGTCACTTCAGATACAGATTTGGATGAATTGGAAGGGTCCCTGAGATCCCCCTCTGAAGATGTTTCCTTTTCGGACATCCTAGAAATACTTAAGCAGAGGGAGAACTGGACTGCCCTAGCCCCTACCGAGGATGAATCTGTATTCCTGAATGCGTTCAGTTCCCGCCCTTCCACGTCCTGGGTGTCTCCACCTTTCGATCCACTAATGTCAGTGGTGGCTCGAAGGGCTTGGTCAGCCCCGGATACAGTGGAACCAACCCCGAGGAGACCCGACAAGTTTTATCACTGCACCCCCTGATAAACAGTTCCTTACTAAGGGTGTTCCTGAAGATGCCATGGTGGTAGCTGCAGCCACTAAAAAGGAGTTAGCGGAAACTTCTTCCTCTGTCCATCCTCCTAACAAGGAGTCTAGGACCATGGATAGATACGGGAAGCGAATGTTTGCTTCAGCGACCTTTTCCATGAGGTCGCTGAATTACTTATGCCATTTTACCAGGCTTCAGAGGGATCTCCTGAAAGAGCTTGGAGATTCCCTCCAGGATCCATCAGCTGAAGGGGCTCAAGCTAAAGTGGCTTCTCAGCTGGCGACCCTTAATTCGATAGTTAACTCCTCCATGAGGCTCATTTCCTTTGCAGCCGATGGTGCAAGTAGAGCCACAGGTACAGGCATGGCCCTCAGGAGACACGCATGGATGTGGCTGTGTAATTTTGCGGAACCTTTTAGAGCGTTGTTCACCAACACTCCCTTTGACGGTTCATTTCTTTTTGGACCACAGGTGAAAGACACTCTCACTAGGTGTGAACAGGAAGGCAAGACTCTCTCTGCCGTGGGATTCCATTTTTCCACTACTTCAGACCATATCCCAAAGGTCAGAAGAGTGGTAAAATGTGGTTTCGGAAATCCCAGAGAGCCTTGCCTGACACATGTAGTGATTTTTCCTCCAGGAGCAGAGGAGGAAACAACAACAACAGACGCCACCCTCGGGGCAGAGGGGGACCACAGAAACAATGCAGCAGAGAATCCTTCTCTGACAAGCCCTTCCAGCATCCCTAAAGGGTTGCCCGGCTGCCCACCTCTGGAAGCAGCCGGGGGAAGACTTTCACTGTACCCAAAAGCCTGGCAAAACCTAACGCGAGACAAATGGGTACACTCAATCATATCCGGAGGTTACATAATTCCCTTCTTTCAACCCCCCTTCCTGTCAAGCAAATCCCTTACAGATGTTCCACCCAATCTGAGGGCACAAGCAGTCATAGAAGTCTCAAGACTGCTAGAAAAAAGTCATCCAGGAAGTCCCGGCAGATCAACTCGGATCTGGAACTTACTCAAGGTTCTTTTTGGTACCAAAAAAGACAGGGGACTTGAGACCAATATTGGATCTCAGCAGACTAAACAAGTCTGTTCAAAGAACAAGGTTTTGGATGGTCATGCTACAGTCCATTCTACCCTTTTTGGGTAAGGGCAATTGGATGTGCTCAATAGATCTTCAGGATGCGTACTATCACATCAAATTGGACAGGCGCTCCAGGAGATTCCTTCGCTTCTGGATGGGAGCCAGTCATTACCAGTTCAGACTTCTGCCCTTTGGTCTCACCACAGCCCCCACAGTGTTCACCAAATGCATGGCAGTAGTCACGGCTCACCTGAGGCATCAAGGATTCCAGGTGTTTCCATATCTAGATGACTGGCTCCTTACTGCTGCTACCAGGCATCAACTCCTTCAAGCCAGGGACTATACAATCACAACTTGTGCCCAGCTAGGAATTACTATAAATTTTGAAAAATCTGCCTTATTGCCCTGTCAATCTATTACCTATATAGGAGCAGATTTAGACACAAGAAGTATGTCCGCAAGGCTACCGCCAGACAGGGTGGCCACAATTCGGCAGCAAGTTCATATCCTCATGCAATGCAAAAGGATACAAGTCAGGTTGGTCCTTTAAACTCTGGGTTCTATGGCAGCGGCAATTCTTCTGATACCTCTGGCCCATTTTCACATGAGAATCCTTCAGTGGCTTCTCTTCAGACAGTGGTCCTTTCAACAGCTCCCCATGTCTCACATGATCATGAATACAGAAACATGCAAAAGGTACCTTTCCTGGTGGATGGTCTCCCCACTAGTGTCTCAGGGCAGACCATTCATCCAGCCTCCTCTGGTTGCCAGTGACCATGGATGCCTCACTGATAGGGTGGGAGGGGCATTATCAGGGCAGGACAGTCCAAGGCACATGGCAGCCTCACAAGTACCATCTGCACATAAATGTCTTGGAGATGAGAGCCGTGCTCCTAGCGTTGCAAGCACTTCAGGACTCCCTCCCTTCCGGGACCACTGCAATTCAAATGGACAACATGTCAGTAGTGTGGTACATCAACAAGCAGGGCGGAACCAGGTCCTACCCCCTATGTCGAGAAGCTCTCAGGCTCTGGCAGTGGGCAATTTCCTCCCAACGATTTCTGATTGCGACGCACATCCCTGGGAAATCCAACGTCATAGCGGACAGGCTCAGCAGAGCTATTCTCATGCGTCATGAGTGGCCTCTGAATAAGGTAGTTGCGGATCTCATCTTCCGCAAATGGGGACAGCCTTGCTGCAATCTGTTTGCCACCCCCTTCAACAGCAAATGCAGCAACTTCTTTCACCTTTTACCGCTTTCTGGTCACCCTCCCAGAGATGCTCTAGTCCACGATTGGCCACAGGGACTACTTTATGCCTTCCCGCCATTCCCTCTTATACCCAAACTCATACAGAAAGCTATATCATTAGGTTGCAAAATGATCCTCATTGCCCCTTACTGGCCTCGACAGATATGGTTTCTGTTCCTTCACCATTACCTCCTCAAGCAGCCCTGGACTCTGGATCCTATTCCAGACCTGCTGATTTATCAATCAGGAGACCTGCATCGATCCCTCCAAACACTCCAGCTCACAGCTTGGTTGATCCAATTCCAACCTTAGCCAGGCTTCCCAGCATTTTCCCAGCTGTGCGTGAGATTATTGTCTCCTCTCATAAATCCGCTACTAGGAAGACTTATGATAGCAAATGGAAAGGTTTCTCTTGTTGGGCAGAGGCTAGGAACATAGATCCCTTTTCAGCCCCAGTTCACGAAATACTGGAGTTCCCAACAGAGCTTTTTCATTCTGGGTCTGCTTCTGCCACAATCAGGGTTCAACTAGCGGCCATCTCTAACTTTCATGTTGGGTTTTCTAATCTAAACATTGTCTCATAAGCTCTGTAAGGCCTTCCTCAGAGGAACAACTCTCCTTAGGCCCCCAGTGAGAGATCCCCCTCCTCCTTGGGACCTTAATTTGGTACTAACCTCCTTGATTATGCCCCCTTTGAACCAGCAACATCCTGCTCCATTAAGTTTCTATCTTGGAAGACCCTCTTCCTGGTAGCTATTACCTCAGCCAGACGTGTCTCGGAACTTCAGGCACTAAGTGTTCGTCCTCTGTACATAGTTTTTTATAAGGACAGGATTGCTCTGAGAACAAATCCCTCCTTCCTTCCAAAAGTCTGCTCAGAAAATAATCTAAACCAATCCATAGACCTTCTTGTGTTTTTCCCTAACCACACCAACAAGGCAGAATACAAATTACACCTTTTGGATGTTCATAGACAATTGCGTTTTTACCTGCATAGAACGAAGGATATAAGAAAGTCGGATCAAATTTTCTTTTCCTATGCTAGGGGCAAACAGGGTCTTCCAGTCTCCAAAGTGACCCTGTCCAGGTGGTTGTCTCACATTATTACCTTCATCTATTAACTAAGAAATAAAGAATTGTCTACCAAACTGAAAGGTCATTGTATTAGGGCTTTGGCCACCTCTCTAGCCTTCCAGTCTAGGTTGCCCATGGACTCTATCTGTGCCGCTGACACGTGGGCAAATCCTCATACCTTTATATCTCATTACAAGTTAGACATGGTCTCTAGGAGCTAACTTTGGTTCCACTGTTCTGAAGAGTCTGTTCCAATGAGCCACCCAGGATTGTAGGTGCTAGGGACGCTGTCCCAACAAGCAAGAAATGAAGGTGAGATAGACAACTTAACATAAAGAAGTTATGTGCCTACCATAACGTTCCATGTTAGTTGTCTTCATCTCGCCTTCTTTCTTGCGTCCCCCCCTCCATCCCTCTATCCTATTGGACCGAGAGGAGTTTACGTTTCACTGGCTGAGTGTTCTCTGGTTTGTTTCCTCTACTGACTTAGAGGTTATAACAGGTAGGTTTAACCCTCTGTTTGGAGGGGTTTCATTCCATAGCTATGGCTGGGGTTATCTATTTCAAATGAGATCTGGGTAGCTAGTGCTAGGCATCATAGGATAAGGGATAGCCTTGAGCCAGTAAACAGCTCTCGAGCTATAGAAGATGGCCGAGTCAGAGCCGTGAATCGGCTCCGATCCCAACAAGCAAGAAAGAAGGCGAGATGAAGACAACTAACATGGAATGTTATGGTAGGTACACAACTTCTTTTTCTGATTTGTGCCATAGTGGTTCCATCATTTTACACGCTGGTAAATTATCTCAGTGCTGTAGCTAATAAAACCAATCCCCTGTCTAATTTCATTGAGAATTTAATACCGTCATTAGGTTCATAGGGTGATACTAGGCTATTGGCCTGGAGGCCCTTTATAAGCCTAGCCACGAATTTCACCCATGTTCCCAAAAAGTCAGCACCTGTTTTCCCTGTCCAGCAGGGACACAGGTGGGATCCCAGGGTTGTATTTTCTGTTGCCCATCCAATTGTCTGGGTTCATCTTAGAGGGCTAGTGAGGTACACTGCTTGACATGGAGAAGTAGTCTATTCCATAAATGGGGGAGTCATTGGGACACAAATATGTCATGCCAACAAGTTCTATTAATGTCACAGTCCAGGTTGAGACCTTGTGTGTGGGTTGTGCGAGTGGAGTTTGACTTACGGATATGCAGCAAACTCCATCAAGGCTGAGTCTGAGGTGGCCTTGTATGCCAGACATAGGTCACCTCTAAGCAGTCTGTCGGAGACTGAGTAGAAGAACAAGGCTTTTAGTCTATCTGTATAGGATAGTTGTTTGAGACCCTGGATTTTCCTGGTCAGGAACCTCTGTGTGGTCTCCAACTGCTGCATGTGCTTGGCAAGGTACATGCCGAAGGGCGCATTTTACTCGATAATGGGTCTGATAAGGGAGGAGTATACAGGGATGTTATGACCTCCTTGTTCCTGGATGAAATACCCTTACTTATGAGATGTGCCATGTAGATAACCTTCCATACAATGGAGGTAAAATGGTGGTCAAAAGTCAGGTTGCTATCAACCTGGGTGCCCAAGTCCCTCACTAGTTTAGTACATTGTTCTCAATGTAATAATTAGTGGTGACACCATTTTCCCCAAAGAGGATAGGGCTGCATTTCTTGGCATTCAGTTTGAGGCCATGCTTCTGGCACCAGTCATTAGTTTGGTTAAGGCCCTCTTGGAGGATGTTCACATCATTAGGGGAATTTATGAAGATCAGATACCATATATGTTTAAAGGTATGCTACCCTTTTCTGTACACAAGATGTTACAATATATACATACACACACAAGTTTGAGTATGCTGTAAGGCATAAGACACTAATGTGTTATAGTTTTTCAAGGGCACTATTGCTGAAGAACATGTGCAGAGATGGTGCAACAGTTAACGATATGGGGATTCCACAGACAAGAGTTGAAAATGGAAGCCATGTATGATGAAATTAATAGCACTGCAAGAAAACATTTGCCTAATTAATATCAGTATTTTAACATTGAAAATGTACCTATAATTCTGGATTTCACAGTGACAATATTCATCAGAGGACATAAACTGTTCTGTCAAAATATGAAAAATGCTTTTAAAGTAGTAATATACAATGAAAGAAACAAGAAATGATATTTCAAAAATATGTTTAGCCTTAAGGGGGTTCTTGCAGGTATGAGAAAAAGATATTGATGATCCTAGTTCATAAAATCACTGTGGAGCCAGCATAAGCAACTTGCAGCTCTGTGTAAGCTGTTTATGCTGTGTGATTCCCCCAGCCCAATATATGTTCCAGAAACACTTTTTAGACAGTGCTAAGCCACATATTAATTGTGTGTGCATGAAGCCTGTAAAGAACAAAACAGTACTGTTACATACCCAGCTGAACACACCAAATTGCTAGGAGAGGAAATAGACAATAAACTAAAATTTGACATTCACATATCCATGACTGTAAAAAAAAGTCCACAAAAAACTAGGAGCGCTATACAAAAATAAGCAATTTCTCACCAAAGCAGCAAAGATTTCAATAGCAAATTCCCACCTTATCTCCACCCCACTTTATGCCTCTCCAATATATACCAACCTAAGGCAATGTGATCTAAACAAGCTAGAGACCTTGCTACAACAAAATCGCCAAATTCGCCACAGGGGCATCCTACCATAGTCACCACTGTCTCTCACTTGCTGAACTGGGCTGGCTTGAACTCCCTCACCTCCTTCAGTGGTATCAACTCTCACTCGCCCACAAACTAGTAAACCATCCACTAAATGTCCCATCCCTCCAGAATCTACTCCAACCCTATCGCACCACCAGACCACTAAGATCCAGCAGCATAAATCACGTGCAGATCACTAAAGCCAATAACTCTGTTGGTGAAGCACTATTCTCTTGCACCATAGCCAAATTATGGAACTCACTCCCACCCACAATTACCTCCATACCATCATGCGCCCACTTCAAAACTTTACTAAAAGCGCAACTAAAAACATGCTGGCTATGCCCTTACAACTCCCTCTCTAATATCATCCACCCCATCTTACCACTACCTTTCTTTTCACTCCACTAACTACCTTGATTATAGCAAGCGCAGATGCTCATAAGCCAGTACTTATTATACAGCATGAACTTCTTCTTCTTGTAACATTTGTTAATGTCTGGTATGCACTTCACAGATAAAGATTCTAGTTGTCTACTGATGTACTATGTTCTTCATCTGTAAATATGTTGTAAGTAATTGCTATGTAAATTGTTATTCACTATGTAATCCAATGTATATACTGTCTGTGTATTTTAACATTGGAGCTTTTCTCCCCGGGCCTCCTCTGAAAATGGACCTACGTCCAGTCGGACACTCGCGGTCAACAAATTTAAATAAATAAATAATAACTCTACCACAAGCAAAAATGTCATGTGCTGTTTATAATACTCGTGTTCATTTTCTTACTAGCTGGATGACCAGTTCTGGAATTGCATTCACACACACAAATTTTGAGGGATCACTGATTCACCTATGTCACATCAGGAAAAACCTCAGATGAGACTTGAATGACATACATATATATCAAAAGCAAGATAATATAGTAAAGTCTCCTTAAAATCATGCTGTCAATCTGATGTCAACACATTGTCACATTGAAAATGGCAGTGAATGTCAGTTTCAAAGCTGAATGAAGCCACATTGCAGCTTAACACAGAGCTTGAAATATTTAAGTATTCATTAGAACTTTTTTTGCCCTGCACCGAGGGGTGGTTTGTGGTACTGGCTGCTGGGCTGCAGCCCCCCAGTTGCACCACAAAAAACAGAAAAAGAAATAGCATTACATTTGGTAAGCTAATTTTAAATTAAAAAATAATTTTCAACTTTTCTTTGTTGTGACTTCTAGGAACTCCATGCATGGGCAGAGTTCTGAGGTGGATCCCATTTTTCCAAACAAAACTCATAAAAACATCTCAGTCTGTTTTCACAGACTGCCTTTGGGGTTGCTAAACTTGACCTAGCCGATAGGCATAGCCTTTGAAGACATTTAAAATGTCACTCAACAAGCATAATACCGAGCTGCTGCTTGAAGCAACGAGGAGTCTTTTCCATTGGCTCAGGCTGCCTTAAATGACTGAGGCAGCCTAAGGCTGAAATGAAACAAGACAGTGTACACCTTAAAGAAGCAAGGGCAGGAGCATAAGGAATTTGTTTGCAGAATATCTGTTTTGCATCATATTTTTAATCTAAATTCAAAATATGATTTTCTGCAAATTGAGTATTTACATATATTTTGCATATATTTGACCTTCATGCATTATGTAGAAAAATGCATGTTATTGCAAAGCTTGTTATTCTAAGAACTTTCCAGGTTTGTAAGAGCAATATTTGTAGTTCATATCTTGATTTGTTTCCCTGTAAAATTTGTGTTGGTCTTGCGAATCAGTTGTGATTGCAGTCATAAAGTAATGACTGATACTATTTCAGACTTGACAGTCCTAGAGCAAAATCCCTATAAGGTAATAGCTGTCCCTGATTTTGGTCTATATTATTTGTAGCTTTCTCTTTGATTCATGGGATAATAGGCTGAGACATATGTGGGGGAGAGGGGTTACAGAGTCTTTGCTGATAGCAGTGAGCTGAAAAGATAAACTCCTGTGTGGTAGTTATTTATGTATGTATTTATTCATTTGATGCAACCATCTGTTTGTTTGGGGGGGGTAGGTCAGTTTTCCTTGATTTTGTCGAATGTTTCTGATTTTTTTTTGTGTGTGTATGTGTTATGTTTTAGTCTGTTCCTCCTGAAATGCATTTTTTTTCTTCTGTCAAATCAGCATGAATTGCACTCATATAGTGATAACAGGCATTTGAGTTTCAGAACTAATAGTCCTTAAAAATAAAGCTAATGCAAACCTGTTATTCTAGCAAGTTTCTAAGTATATAAAGGCAATTGCTGTTGCTGATTTTGGCATTTTGTCCACCATTATTTTTAGCTTTCTCCTTGATTCTTGAAATAAAAGGGTGAGATATATTGGAGAGTGCACACTGTATTCTGACAGCAGTCAGTTGAGAAGGTCATTTTGTGTGGTAGTTTTTTATGTATGTATGCATTCATTTGACACAGCTAAATACCTGTGGTATACAGTCACAGATCTATGTGTGGCCGTAATTGATGATAATGCATAAGTGTGTGTGTTTAAAATAAATTATTGTGGCCAGTAGTTTTTATTTTATTGCATTCTGATATCTGATGTATATACAGTCAGAGTTATCTTTAATTGCTGAGTTCAGGGTTTTGTCTGTTGATGAAAGTGGTCAATACCATTGTCATTTGTTTAAGCTAAGCAGTCATTAGTGTAGCTTTGCTGAGGTAATATGCATTTATATGAAGCCAACTGGAATATACCACAGTGGCTATTTTAACATAGATATCTGAGATGTACACATTCAATAAAATGCCTGTAATCGGGCTAAAATGTAGATCATAATTTTTTTTCACTTCCCATCATAGTCCAGCATCAACATTGCACTCAGTAAGTGGCTGCCTATGGTAGTCTGGGCAGGATGTGAGTGATAGTAGCTGATCATTGGCAATGTCACATTGAATAGTGTTTTCATCTAACAGCACTTGGATCTGTGGTTGAGTTTTTGGGTGTGATAGCTTCTGTATGGGGTCTACATATACTCCTTGTCTGTCTGTGGGTTTTATCCATGTTAATTGGTTTCTTCTCCCAGACCATCATCTCTACAGTAATTGGTCATTTGTACTTTTATTTTCATCTCAGTCTAATACTAGAGGAGTACACATAATGTAACCATCTCTCTTTCGAATGGCAGGAAGGATGGCACTTGCATTTGTCTTCTCAGATTACTGAGGGACTACTGTTTTATTAGCTTTCAATATTAAGCTTTAGGCAAAACTAATTTTATTTTTGAAATGAAAATTAAGATCGTAGGTTTTTCACTTGCTTATGATTTTTTGTTCAGTCCTTCAAGGTACACCTCAGAGTATCTAGAACCCTATAACTTCTGGAGGCACAGATCCCCAGCTTCATTAAATTGCATCCTCTAGAGTTATTGCAGTAGAATCTTGCCCAGTTAGTGTGTTAAAAGCGGGCATAGGGAGGTTAAAAGATAAGATAGTGCGAAAAGCAAGAAAGAAGTAATCTGAGTAGTGTGCGGTCAGGATGAAGGGAAAACAGAAGTGGAACACATGGGAAGTGCAAGGATTCTAGTATGCAACAGTGGTCCATACAGGGTTTTTTGTTTTCTAGGGCTTTATTTCATCTATGGCGGGCCTTGCTAACTTTAGTCAGACATGAGATACTTAATATAGTGCATAATGTGGATTTAATGAGTGGCTACATACTGGTTAGTTTGTGGATGAAAATGAATGACCAAATCTGCTGTTTGATCATAGGTTATTGCCACTGAGCTGCTATAATAGAGCCCCACCCAATCAAGTGCTTCCTGCAGCCCCCCCCCCTCCTACCTTTGACATCACCAGCCATCACTGCTTGCACCAGAATTATATTTTGTGGTTAAGAAGAAGCTTGGCACAGTTTTCACTGATCTATGTGGAGTGTTTTTTTTTTTTTTTTCTTTAACTTAGCTCATAATCTTTATTAAATTTTGTATGTCAGATCAAAGCAAAGGTTGTTCTTAATGGAAGTATGTTCAAAACTTTACAACTTTTTATCCTGACTTTTATTTTTTAGTGTTAAAAATTTATTTACCATTGCTCATGACTAAATAAACTGGGTAAGCTTTTAGCAACGTCTGAAATAGATCTGAACATGTTTGGACTGTCTCTGGAAAGTGGTAGTGTTTCTGTCACCTTTCAGTTTATTAAGCATGAGGATTATTCCTTTCCTCTGCTTTCTCAGCACTGAAAGCATGGAATCTTTTATGAATTATATGCCATGGAATATTGTGCCACAGCTCTGTAAAGTAGTTATTGTATGAATTCACCACTGGGTATATTAGAGCATATAGAAGCAGCAAAGGGAGGTCCCTGCATATTAAAGCTCTGCTCCTTTTAAATTTGTCATTACAAGATTCTTAACTTTCTTGGTAGCACTGACTACTGATTATGGTCTCAAGAGAAACATTCTTTGTCATGTAAAGCTAAAGTAAAGTCCTCTCTCTCTCTCTCTCTATATATATATATATATATATATATATATATGTAGAGAAAGAGAGAGAGAGAGTTCACCTTGAAAAGCCTTTTCAACTTCCACTGGTAAATCCTTGCTATGTTCATAATGGTGACCGTCCGTTCCCATATATTCTGGTTCATAGTATCTGATAAAGGTTTGGGGTTCAACAGGGTTTTCACTTTAAAGAAAGTAACACATCCTACCTAAATATATCAGTTTATATTTTTTTGTACTTGGATGCAATGTTTGCTGTACTTTACTTTGTCCTAATACCATATCCCTGTATTATTATAACCATCTGGTATAGTAAATATCACTGTGTATGATACATACCTTTGCTATAATTAATCTTGATTTCTGTGTGCCTGTAAACGTTCTGCAGACTGTGGTCATTGTGGCATAACTACATTATTTGCATGCACTTTACCTGCATTCCATGGTGTGTGTGCATAAAAACAAAATTCTCACTTTGTCAGCTCTGTAGATTGTCAGTCATAATCATCCAGTCACAGGCAATTTTATATGAATAATGCCTTTCCATTGGCTGTGTTCTGTGTGAGTGCAAAACATATATAACGCACACCAACTTTAACATGTCATTCTAGCATTCTGATTTTCTTAGTTTGTACATTCTGTTATGCTGGATTAATTTTGAAATGGGATGATGGAAACTAAAAGGCAGAGGCAGGGTCAACATAAGAATTGTGGTGATAAAACATGTAAGTAGATAAAAAAAAATGCCAGGCTAAAGTGCTACAGATTACTTTAATCTTTGAGGGCTGTAGAAAACATAAAATGTTTTCCTAATATCCTGTATGCATCTTGAACCAATTTGTCATACCTTAACCTTTTAATCTGCCTAAAATTATTAAAGTAAACAGTAAATGGCAGGGAAGATATTCATTGTTAATTGGTAGAAAACAAAGTGTGTCTAAGATGACTGAAGAGTGAGTTTCTGAGCAATGAAAAATCTAACTTGGGTAGAAGGTCAAAATACTGAGAGACTGTGTGTAAGCAGAATGCACAACATCTACTTAAATTGCTCAGGTATCAATACTAGATTGCTCTCGGTGTTGCAGGGGCATAAAACTTTAAGATGTGCTGACTTTCTAATAACACAGAACAAAAAAAGTTAGAAGCTAGACAGCCATGGCAATTCAGAAAAAATAAAATAAATAAAAATAGCAACCTATAGAACTAAGTGGAAATTCAGATGCAAATTTGTGAAACAGGTCCTTGAAATCACAGTTGCATTAATGTGAGTCAAACATGGAGGCAGAGGGAGAGAAGCAGTGAATCCACTTTCTGTAGTCAAGTCATTCAGAAAATTATGGTAATGATATCATAAACCTTTTCTCTTGGCTATTTTCAAATAAATTTGCATTACTAGGATGCTTAAATAAAATACCTTTACTAAACAACATCAAGCAACATTAAAAATGTACTTATTTGTAGAATTTACTACTTAGGACTTGCACCATGTCCACTGTGCCTGAGTTTTAAAGCTCTTTCATGTGTAGCTATTTTACGTTACAGCATTCCAAGCTGTACATTTAGACAGGCTGCTTATCTTCTAACGTATAAATATTTATAAAGCAAGTGTATTACAAAGCTTTAGCAGAAAAACAGGTTATCTGATGAAATGTGTGTCTGTGTGTGTGTGTGTGTGTGTGTGTGTGTTACAGAATCTGCTATATATGTATCATAGCAGATTGGGTGATACAGTCATTTATAACTGCTGAAAGCAACAGTAGCAGTTTGTGTCATCACTTCTGCAAAGGTCTGCACTGCCGGAAAGGTTTAGCACCATGGTGATTCATGTATTTTCTGACAAGGATGCAAAAACATGTAGAGATTTAAGATATGAGTTTTCCCTAGAACAAAGTCTGGAGTTGCAGTACAAGTGAAGGTCCTGCATAGGAAATATGTAGAAGAGATGACATATAGCATAGGGTTGGGTGCACAGAACTCCATAAGTATATGGATTGGACAAGTCTCGCTGTAATATCCTGCTTATCTATATCCTTCAGCACTGGTCGGATTGCAGTTCACTCATTCATGTGGCAGCTTCTCCACAGTAGTCTGAGTACATCAAAAGCATGTCTGTGCTTGACCCCCACACTAATATTTTCAAACTGACATTCAGGAGTCTGTTTTCTCTTTTGTATTTACAGTTGATAAATACCAGCATATCCCCTGTTGCATAGTGGTTTATTCTTACCCAATGTGCCATATAGAGACCAGAAAAATATCCTGAGTGTGGTTTGGCATCACTGTTTCCAGATTTTTCTGTTCATGTACCAACAGCACTTATACAAATAATTAGACACAAAACTCTGGGCCTGAAGCACTTCTGTAAGACTGTTTGTAAATTGTGAAGGATCCCACTCCCCTTTTCCTTGGCCACTTAGAGCCCTCAGATTTCCTCAGCTACTTTGCAGACATCATCACTGCATGTATTTTATGGCTATAGGCAATAGCCATATGAATTTAAATAATGGTTAGCGTTTGTGTTATATATGCCATCATGTAAAGGGCCATATCACTTAGTCACTGTAGGGACAGAGGTATATGAAGCTTGCTCATTCATTTATTCATGTTTCAATACCCATTTTTTCATACTCAAGTCACAAAGCCTGTTCTAACAAGCTGCAGTCATAAGACATGATACCAATGTGGGAGGTTTGGCATAATAGTTAAGGTGTTTACCTTACAAATACAAGGTGCAGAATTTGATTATCACATAGGGTAATCAACTAAGCTTAAAATGACCCACAAGGGCAGTTAGCATAGTACTAATCTATGAACCAATCCTGGATGGGATTCCAGTCCAGCCTTGGATGCACTAACACACAGTCACAATACAAACACACGTGCATGCACTTGCAGGCAATCACAATGCACACGTGCATACACACAGACATACAAAGTCACAGTGTGTATGTGTGTGTCTACACAGACGCATGGAAAAACATGTGATTATGTGCAGGTGTAAGCACCTGTGCACACATATGCAGATGCACACTCCTATAGCCAGTTTGAAGGATTGCCAGTTCACCTACATACATCCCTTTGTGATGAGAGAAGTAGTAGACTCCCTTAAGGAAAATGCACATGGATGGAGGGAATGCATCCATATTCCACACAGAAGGAAACAAAGCCAGGAAACAAACTAGTCAACCGTTTGCTATATTGCAAACCACTGTACTAAGATGCTACCTTTTAACCTGATTTATTTTGTATGATCTATGAGATGCTTACAATTGTTACAATCTGGTGGTCATGTTATGGCTAAATCAGGTCCTTTGGATTCAGTGGCTTGGTTAATAAATGAATAAATCAGAAGTAAGTGGCTATTGTGAAAGGGAGGCAATTATTAAATAACAGCATAGAATATAGTGTTAGTCTAGCAGCCTGGAAGAGAGCTCTTTGTAGGGAGCAGTACCGTACTAATGTTTGTAAAATGACACTGTTTTGCTAGTGCAAGTTACTACTACATGCACAAAGTTATTGAGACCATTAAAGACAAGAAGTATGTTAAATGCCATCAGAGATTTGTGCAAATATGGGGTTCAACTTCTAGCTAACAGAAAATATGCTGGAAACTAGACAGCAAATGTCCAGGATTGAAGAAGAAAACACTCAGAATAAGTGCTAAATGTGAAATAAATTCTGGTAGCCTTGTTTTGAAATGATAGATGCAGTATTATAATATGCTTTTACAGGAAAAACTAAAATGTATTTGAGGCTGGGGCACCACTTGGAACAGGGGCACAAAGTGTACTTTTTTAGTTTGGAAATGGAAGTGGCAAAAACATGACTGGGTTTTGAGCATCTCCCCTGCTTAGATAACTTTGATGGGGTAAGGGAATATCAAGATATATTGAATATAATACCCCCCCTTTGTCATGTACCTCACTGAGTATCTAAGGTAGCACAACAGACCCTGGTTTCCTCATCAAAAAATCTCTGTACCCTTAGCTACTCAATCCAGTATTATACAGACTGCTGAAGGTGATTTCTGATTAGGCTTCTATGCTACGAATGACCTAACATTCTCTGAAACTGGTTCAGTTAAATAGAACTAGTGGTGAAGCAAACTCCAGAATGAAAGACCTAAACCTATACTACCCCACCAACAATATCAGATGGTTTGACAGGTGTGCATCCAGAATGTATTCCCCATTCCTGGAACAGGCTGCCCAGATGTATGAAGAGAAGAGTTCCTAGTAACCTTTCAAATTGCTTGGGGTGACTGGATAGGTGATCACAATTGTTCACGTGGGATATTTGGGAGAATTAAAAAAAAAAGTACTTAACTGAGGAAATTGTCTTCCATCAGTACACAGTGATGTGGCTGAGCTTTTCAGTGGTCTCCTAGGCCATTAGCTTAGTAACAACCTATGAACCAGTAAGGTACCTAAAACTCCATAAATGTAGTACATAATTGTATCAGAAAGGCACATATGTATAGCTTTCATGCATAATTTGCAGTTTGTGAGGTGATTCTGTGAATAAAATTAGCATCAAACACAGATAGCGTAGCTTGTTATGATAAGAAACAATACATCATTACCAAATCTTAGACTAAAAGTAAAGTACAAAGTATGTAATGATGCAGAAATAACCAACCAAATAAATGTGTGCGTAACTGAGCAACATTAGATGGCTTTGCAAGTCACAGGTTTGAGTGCTCTGACACTGTAACTCTTAATGAACAAAAAAAAAAAAAACACTCTACAAGCAAGACATTAAGCAGAAAGCTAATCTTAACAGTCAAAAGGAAATAATTCCTGAGTGAAACATATGACTTTTGATGTGTTTGAAATACATTTTTTTTAATGTGTAAAAGGTCACAAAATCTGCTTTTACACAGAAAACTAGAGGGTAATCACAGAATAACATAAGAGATGCATTTAATATCTGTTTATAAGTAGTGTGTTCAGATTTTGTATGAGAAGCGTTTTTTAATGTGACTGTCAGACTGAGATGATTTTTGTCTAAAATTGTACATATATTGTAATCAAATATATTTATGAAAAGAGACAGTACTAATGATGTGTGATGCAGATGGATAAAGCCCTGTCTACAGACCAGATGACTGTAGGTTGATTACCAACTTGAGTGCCTGACAGTGCTAGCAGGGAGGATAGGCATGTCCATCCTCTGGAGAAGACTGGGTAACATCAGCAATGTACTGTGCAGGTCCTCTTCAGAGGAGGTGCTGGGATACAAATAAGTGGCCTGGGTGGGTGTTATGCTTACCAAGCTATCAATGAGTTGTAGCCTTCACAGTAAGTTTAAAGTCTGGGCCAGGCACAACTGGCTCTGATTATAGAATAGCCTTCAATCGGTTAAAAGCTTCACTTGCTTTTATTACCCGTCTTATGGATAGGTTTCTTATCTTTTGTAAGGTCTGACAAAGGACAGGCTGTGGTTATAAAGTTCAGTACTGGATATTCATCATTTGATCATTACTGCAGTAGCCTTAGCTATATGGGTTATATCCTACTAAGGATATAACAGCCAGCCAATTTCCAAAGCCTAAGAGGACCTTCTATGTGCCCAAATTTGTTACTAGCTGAAGTAGAGCTGAAGGAAAAGAGCCGTTTGGGTGCCAAGCCTTTCAGAGCTTTCTTGCTGCCAAAGAGCACTCTCTTGCCTGCTTTCTATGATAGAAAGTCTGCTAATACCTCTTCATTGCTTGGAAGATGAGTAACTTTGAGGGAAAAAAACTTCCACATTTTATTTTCTGATAGAAAATTAATGTTTTCTGTAAAAGTATTATGTTTAAGCTAGAAAAGTGTTTTTGTAGACTTTCCCCTTGACTTTTGCTCACTTTCAGTAGGAGTGTTGCTCTTAACTTTTGAGAAAATAAGTCATTAAGACTTGCTTTTCCTGTCTAAAGTTGTGTTCAATTATTTCGGGGGGCTGGGATAACTGTTTAAAATACTTTTCATTGTTTTTTGTTGGAAAAATTAACTGTTCAGCCAACTTCTTCCTGGCTTTCCTGATGTTCAAGCATCTATTTTCCCTTCACCATGGAACAACCTACCAGCTCTTTGGCTATTCCTTTTCCATCCACAAAAAAATAATCAATGCCCCCCCCCCCCCCCCCCTTCAGCAGGATTACTAAATTGCTTTGCCTCAGTCTCAGATGGGCGATTCTTTTATTGGCATTTCTGCTTCCTCTGACTATTCATCTTTTTCCTTGAACCCCCTTGGTGTAATCCCTACTTGCCACATGGACTAGTATTTAGACGCATCCTCTTCAGCTATTGAAGTGCCCTTGTCAGGCAAGGGAGAACCATTATTGTCGGTCTCTGAGGATGGAGCAGGGAAATACCTCTCTACTTAGTCAGACTGGGATGCTTGTCAAAGAGGTTTTACCTGTCAAAAGTAGGTCTGCTTCTTTAGTAAATCCTGTTAAAAAGAAGCAACAAGTTGGTCCTTTATCCTCACTTATATCAGTTACTTTGGACAAGAGTGATTTGCTGGGCTTTGTTCAGGGCTTAGTTCAAGCTTTTGCCCCTAACAGTTCTGGTGTTTCTGGTAAGAGAAAAAAAAACCTTCACCGTCTGAGGATTTTTCAGGACATTGAACAGAAAAATGACTATGACTGGACGACTTTTATTTTATCTCCTCATGTTTCTGATTCTGACATATTGAATGATTTTCTTTATCTGAAACCATATCCAGAATAAATCAATTGTTTCAGTGGGAATATAATGATCTTCCACTGTCATTAAAGAAATATGGTTTATTAACTAGGATTTCCTGAATCTACTCTACTTCCTCCTAATCTTTTGGCTTTGAAGGATGTCTTTATTACAGCCTGTAACTTAGCTGATGGCCAGACTGCTGGCCCCGAAGAAAGCAAATAGATTGTATGAAATTCCTCAGTCTTGCAACTTTTTATTTTATAATCCCAGATTAGACACAGCAATTATTTCACTGGCAAATCCTACAACTGCTAAACATCTGGCAAATGTTAATCTCTCCTCCTCTGACAAGGATGGGAAATCATTTGAAAGATTTTGGAAAAAAGTATATTCTTCTGCAATACTTTTAAATAATTCTTAACTGACAAACTCACGTGTTAGTTTATGCTTGCTTCTTTTGAGAATATGAGGAGTATTATTGTTTATTTTCCCTCATCTGAGGAAAAAGAAATCAACTTTCTGTAATCTTCTGCTTCTGTGTCTCAAGGGATTAAACATGCTTTAAAGTGTGCTTATGATTTAGCAAGTGCCACTTCCACATATGCTGCTTCTGGTACTGTTATGATAAGGTATGCTTGGTTGCATTCACAGAACCATCCTGGATATATAAAAGCTGGCATTTTGAATTCTTCCTTGGATCAAAAGGTTGTGTGAGGACCATCTGCTGCTGAGGTCTTTAAAAAGTGTAATGAGAGAGGAACTGAACTGAAACAAGGACAGTATCTACAGATATCATTCTCTCTTGCCATCCAGGAAAATCCTTAATTCTTCCCTCAGAATCTGTCTTTCCATTATTCTTTTTGGCAACCAATAAGTCTCAGATAAGTGGGTTCTATGAGTGATTCATCAGGGATATTGATTGCATTTGGAATCTTTACCTCCTTTTCAGGGGCTTCCTCCTCACCTGCCAAATCCTGTCACTCAGTATCTGCTAACCCGGGGGGAGGGGGTGATGAAATTTGTCTGTCCATGTCAAAAAGGGGATTTTTTTTCAGGGATGTTTATTGATGGCAAAGAAAGAAATGTCAGGGACTAGTCCTAGACCTTTCATTTGCAAACTAGTTTATAACATCTCCAGAGTTCAAATTGTTATTCCTTTGTGACCTGTTACCTCTCAATCTGAATTTAAGTTTTTAGTGACCATAGATTTAAAAGGTGCTTATTTGTCATCACATTCCTGTACCATCAGATTTCAAACATTTCTTAAGGTTTTTGTGTCTGGACCACGCTTTGTTTTTTGCATTACCTGCTCCAAGGGTATTCATAAAATGTCTAGCTCCAGTGATGGCCTTCTGCAGAAGACAAGGTATTCATATTTTCCTTATTTAGATTACTTGATTATCTTCCCAGAGACTTTTTCAAAGTGTCTTGAATCTCTCACTTGAGTGAGAGATCTTCATGGACTGGGATTTCAAGAGAACAGCCAAATGTCTTGCTTGAACCCTTCTCAGAAGATTGTTTTCTTGGGGTGTCTCACCTAGATACCTCAGTCCAAAGAACTTTACTCCCACAGGAAAAAAGTAGATCTCCATATCTAGATCTATTCCAGAGTTTTCTTTTTCCAATCAAACCAATGCCTCATCAAGGGATTTCCCAGGATTCTAAGATTCATGGCATCCATGATTCCTCTTGACAAACTCCACATGGTACAATTCAGTTGTACCTGCAGTCAGTATGGTCCCAACATCAACTTATCATCATCCCCTAACATTACAGATTCCTGTTTTGGGATATATAAAAAGGAAACTCCTTTGAAGAGACCAGATTTATCTGAGTCCAAGTCTCCAAATTTCCATTTTTGCTACAGCACAGTCTGTAGCTACAGATGCCTCAGACTTTGATTGGGAAGTGGTGTCTATTTAGGAGTAAAAAGGGCAGGATGTTTGGACTAAACATGACAGACAAACATAAGAGACATTGGCAGTAATAAATGCACTCAGCAATCTCATCAGTGGTCCCTGGGACTGTTTCAAGTAGTTACAGACAAAACCATAGTGATGTGGTACATAAACAAATGGGGAGGGGGGACCAGATCTAAACATTATGTGCAGACTTACCATGGTAGCCTGGGATACAGCTTTTCAGCATCATCTCATTCTAAAGGTGTCATGCATCCTGTTAAAGCAAACTTTTCTGGCAGACAAGCTTGACAGGACTAGGGCAAACCCTCACAAATAGAAAATGAATCAGGGGGTCTTCCAGGAATAGCTCCAGCTCTGGAGAACAACTCTGATAAATCTATTTGCCTCTATTCACAGTAATTAATTGGCAAAACTTTGCTTCAGGAATCCATGCAAGAAGGCCTAGAAAACAGATGCAATTCTCTTTTCCTTGGACAGGAATATTTCTGTATGCTTTTCCACCCTTTCCACTGATATCTAGAGTCCTTCTGAATATTTAGAAGGATTCTCCAAAGATCATTATGGTGACTCACTTCTGGCCCCAGACAACAGTGGTTGTCGGGTATATTGATCACTGTTGTAGTAGCCTTAGCTATACGAGATGCTTCCTGCAATTGATATAACAGCCAGCCAGCTTCCAAAGCTTCAGGGCACCTCCCACATGCCCAAACTATCAGGCAGCTGTCAGCTGAGCTGACAAAAGAAAAAAAGTTTGAGCATGAAGCCTCCAGAACTTTATTGCTCCAGAACAGTATGTTCCTCTTAGACTTTCAAGGATCTACATTCTGCTTTTGCTTTCCTTTGCTGGATAGATAAGTTCCCTTTGGGGAAAAGATTCAATTTTCATATTTTGTTGGTTATATTACTTTTCTTTTCAGTAAAGTTATTTTAAAGCTATGAGTGTTGTATTTTATAGACCATGTCAAGACTGTAACATGCTTCTAAATGGAGTGGTGTGCTTTTCTGTCAGTTTAAAAGTGGTATAAACTAAAATAAAACTTTTTTTGGTGGAAAAATAGTTTAATTTACTTTTGTAAGGCCTGCATAGTGTTTTGAAGTGCTTTTTACTGTGCATTTCTGGCGAAAAAATAACTTTTGGGGACTGATAGTGTTTACCATCAATTTTGGCTTGACTGTGGAACAGATTATCGGTCCCATGGTCAGTCCTTCCAGCCACAAAAAAAAAAAAAAATTAAGCAAACCGCTTTTGCCACCACAGCAGACTAACAATTTGCCACAGTCACAGGTGGGTGACTCTGCTGTGGCCATTTGTTGTACCTCAGACCACTCATGTTTTACCACAGATCCCTCTAGTGTAGCACCTGCAGCTGCTATGGACCGGAGGTTAGCCACATGCTCTGCGGCTATTAGGGGTCACCTCAATGAGCAAGGATGAGCCACTTTTGTTGGTCCTGGGAGAGGGAACAGGGAAGATTTCCTTGTGTCAGAATGCTGTGCCCATCCATGAGGAAATTGCTGCTGCCATTAGTAACACAGTTGTCTTCATTTTTTACTGTCAATAATAAACAGAAAACCAAGCATGTATCTACTTCCCCAAACACACAATTTTCTTTTGATATGAGTAGTTTACTGGGACTGGCTCAGGATATAATTCAGGCTATTGATCCTTCCTATAAAGTAGTTTCTGGTAAAAGAAAGAGGGATTTCTCTTTTCCTGAAGAGATTCAAAATCCTGAATCTGAATAGGAAGATGCAGGGACAGATCCAGAGATTTTCCTTAGATTTCTGATTCAGACTCAAAGAATCTCACTTTCTGCTTTTCCCTGTTTTTTTTTTTTTTTTTTTCTTTCTTTCTCTGAGACTATTGCTAAAGGTGCCAGTGTTTACAGCAGGAGAGTACTGAGCTTTCAATCCCTCAGAATATACGATGACTTGTTACAGAAGAATTTTTCAGAACCTACACCCATTTCTTCTGTGCTTTAGAGGATGTGTTTGTACTACTGCCTGCACTTTCCTGATAGTCAGCCCAGCTGCTCCTAAAAAGGTAGATAGTATGTGTAAAGATCCTTAATCTTTAAAAGTGTATACACTATTCCCAAACCTGGCTCAGCAGCTATAGCTTTAGTGATTCCACTGCTGCTAAGCACTTAGTTAATTCCAATTCTACTCTTTCTGATAAGGATTGGAAAATTGTTTGGTATGGTTAAAACTGTATATTTCTGCAACATTGATTTTCTGAATATTGAAACTGTCAGGCTCGTGTGTGTTTATTTTGACAAATTGTAAAAATATGAGGAATGTTTTTTCTGCAGTTTCTTCTTGTGAGGAAAATCTGTTTTAAATAACTTGGTTTCTGCTATTGCACAGGTTACTACTCAGTTTCCAATGTGTGTGTGTGTGTCTGTCTGTTGATACTACTTCCAGAGTTATTGCTACTGGTACTGTTTTGAGGAAGTTTGCATTGCTGCATTGTCAGAACCTCACAGATGATGATAAAAATTAGACTTTAAATTTTCCCTTGGATAGAGATTCAGTGTTTGGCCCCTCTGCTGCATAAGTGATTAAAAAGTATGATGAAAGGGGCAATCTGATCGCAGGAATCGCTAAGATTTTTCATCCCTCCTTTTCCAAATTTTCCAAGGGATTTTCTATCTCCTTATCCAGTTTTGGCAAAAACGGGAATAGACAAGTTTCAACAAAATAAAGGTAATCAGATGTTTAAGAAGAAATGGCAAAAGGGTTCCAAAAAGAAGTCTCAAACTCCCAAACCCAAGGACAGTCCATAAAGTCTGAAAAACTATTCAAGACCTTGTGAATCTCTCCCACCCTGGCCCCCGTTTTACTTCCAGACAGTCTGAGTCTCAATTTTTCTCTTTGGCAAGAGAATTTCAGATGAATAGATTCTGAAAATTCTTCATCAAGGTTACAGAAGGCAGTGGGTAGAAAGTCCTCCTTTCCAGGAGGTTCTTCCTCATCCTATAGATCAGTCTCTCTTATTTCCTTTCATCACATGTTTTCTAAAGGAGTGATAGAACCAGTTCCTCCTCCCAGATGGGGAAGGGCTTTTATTCAAGGATGTTCCTAAAGCCAAAGAAAGAAAATTATTGGAGCCTAGTTCTGTATCTATCTTTCTTAACCCTATTTGTGATAGTGTCCAACTTGAAAATTATGTGACTTCCCATCCTGTTACTACTACTTCCTCTTTCAAGTTTCCTGGAAACACTACACTCAAATGATGCTTATCATGAAGTCCCTATTCATCCAGAATTCAGACATTACTTAAGGTTCTCTGTGTATTGATCATATCATTTCTCTGCCATACCCTTTGGACCATCCACTGCACAAAGATTGTTCACAAAGCGTCTAGCTCCAGTTATAGTTCATTGCAGCCTATTGGATATCCACATTTTTCTATATTTAGATGACTTGCTTATCTTTGCAAAGTGTTTTCAAAATGTCAGGAATCTCTCTCTTGGGTGAGAAATCTTTTACACAAGCTGGGATTCCAAGAGAACATTCAAAAGTCTGTCTTGACTCCTTCGCACAGGATTGTGTTCCTGGGATGTCAAATAGGAACCTTAGTTCAATGAGCTTTCTTCAACAGGAAACAATACATGTTTATCTAGATCTGTTTCTAAAAATTTCCATTCAGACTTTGGTAATTGCAAGGGAATACCTCAAGGTTTTGGGTTTCATGGCATCTGTGATTCTCATGATACACTTGGCAAGACTCTACATGAGAAGGGCACAGTGATATCTAAAATCTCTTTGGTCCCGTCATTAATACCCTTTAACTTTTCATATTCCAGTGCTGGAGTTTGTCAGAAGATAAATATTTTGTTAGAGACAACAGATATCCTTAAATCCAGGTCTCCCTTCTCCATCCCTGCTCCAAAACAGTCACCATAAATGCTTTGGACCTGTCATGGGGAGTAGTTTCAGGAGGTGGGACATCAAGGACAGATGCAAGAACATAAATATCAAGGAGATGGTTACCCTGATCAATGCACTCAACTCTCTGAACCATCAGTGGTCTTCGGGAACTCCTCAAATAGTTACAGACAATACCACAGCCATGTGGTGCATCAACAAACAAGGAGGAACCGGGTTGTACCCTCTTTGCAGACTAGCCATTTTAATTTGGGATATAGCTTCACAGCACAGTCTTACTCTACAAGCATCCTACATTCCTTCAGAGCAAAACTGTGCAGCAGATGAGCTGAGCAGGACCAGGGCAGATCATCATGAATGGAAAATAGATGGGAGGTCTTCCAACATTTGATCTGTATGTGGTAGTTCCTCATGTACACCTTTTTGCCTCCTCTCTGAACAATCAACTAGCAAGATTCTGTCTCAGAATTGCATGCAAGAGGGCCTAGAAGACAGATGTATTCCTGAACAGGAACATTTCTGCATGCTTTTCCACCCTTTTCATTAACATCCAGGGTAATTCTGAAGATTCAGAATGAATCACCCAAGGTCATTGTGGTGACTCCTGTCTGGCCCAGGCAACCATGGTTCTTCCTTCTTTTGGAAATGGGCAGAGGCAATTACCAAAAGCTTCCTCACAGACTGGATCTGCTCATACAAGAACAGGGATGTTTGATACACCACAACATCAGTCCACTTCAGTTGACTGCCTAGATGATAGGGCCTTAAATCCTTTTAGGCACCTATTTATTGAGGAAGTGTAGCAGGTACTAATGGAGGCAAGAAAACCTGGTACTAGAAAATCACATATTAACAAATGGAAAAGGTTTTCTATTTGGTGCCAACAACATAACCAGCACCCATTGAGGGCTGATTGTTCTCTGGTTCTACATTATTTGTCTGAGTAATTACCCTATGGTCTTTCTTATTCCTCTATCAGTGTTCACGTACTGGGCATTTCAGTACGTCTGTCCATGGGTCCTTCTCTTCAATGCAATCTCATGTCAAAATGTTATTGAAAGGGGTTTTACATAAGAGGCCTCCATGAAATCTGGTGGTACTTCCCTAGGAATGTTGTGGTCTCTCTATCTCTCTGCAGGTAGTTTCCCACCCTCCCTCACTGTTCTTGTTGCGGTACAGTGAAGATGGGAATATTTGCCCTTTCCTCACTGTACTGCAATCTCGGAGTTGGGATATATATTTAGTGGGAGGTGTGTGGGGGGATGCAGTCCACCACAATTGCTGTTTCGAGTTCCTGGATTTTCGCTCATGTGAGCGTTAGATGAACTTTTGTTCATCTAATATAGACCAAAAAAAAATTTACTTTACTTTATTCAGCTGCTCTTACTGTAACTGTCTTCTACCTTCTTTATTACCTTAGTTTGCTGTTCTATGTGCTCTTAAGTGTTCAAGTACTCTTATTCTGCACTTATTACTGCTTGTTAGTAGCCTGATTAAATTTTTCTGCTATTCTATGCTTCTTAGTTTTGGTTTTAGCACTTGTGCTTCAGGCCAGTTATTTTACATTTAGGGTTTTTGTGGACAAACCCTGCTCTCTCCCTAAGTCCACCAAGTATTCAGAGCACTGCATTTCTGTGAATATGTACAGAGCTGATATAGCAGAGAGCTAAATTATTTTGTCTGTGAGCAGAGTTGGAACCTTTTCCCATCTTATATTCCAAATTAAGTACACTTTTTGCAACTCGGTTTGCACTGTGCTGTATTTATATATTTGCTTTATTATTGATATATTTGCTGTACTGTTTCTGTCCTTTGTTGTTGTCTGCACTTTGTTTCTCTGGGTAGCTCAGAAGCTAGTTTCAGGTGGGGGTTGTTGAGCCCGCCCATCTTAACTGTTTGTCATTGCCTGAGGTGTATTTTCTCCTTGACTGAGTGTGCTTCTCAAACAATCTTGAAATAGATGAGTATATGTTTTGGCACTTTTTTAAGTTCTGCACTGCCTAATTTTTGCTTGACTGTATTGTTTATCTATCTGCTGGTATTGTTTTCTGTTGCTCTTAAGTGCTTCCATTTTGATTTTCTTCTAATTTACTGCTTTTTGCATTTGTTTTTAGTAGTTTTTGTTAATTTAATTGCATTTATTTAAACTGCATTTGCTTTAATACTGCTACACTCTCAAATGTGCTAGCTTGCACTGCATTTGAATTATTTTTTACTGCTGTTTTAGCTAATTTTCTGTAAAAAAAAAAAAAAAAAAAACTAAGCTGGTTTCCCACCTTTCCTGTAACTAGTCTAGTTCAAGTACAGATTTGCTGCATGAAGGACTGTTTGTAAGCTTCTGAGCCCCCTAGCCTTTCTTTGTTAGAGGGAAGCCTTCTAGCTTATCGGTGGGAGTGGTAAGCACTAGGTAGCCTATTTATCACAGGAGGAGTGGTTTCTGGCCCAGAAATTGTAGTTTATTGGCTGTTTGGGTAGTTTTTCTATCCCTTTCAACTTTCTGATTTAAAAGGCCACATTTGTGCGAGTTTATGCTTCTTTAAGCTCTGTCCAGTGGCACAGAGCGGAGGTAAACTATTACTGGTGCCAGAAAGTCTGGTCTTCAGTTTTTCCCTTGAATCTTGCTAGTTCTTTCTCTCTTGCACTTCAAATAGCTTAATCACTTTGCACTTCAAAAGGTTTTTCTAGCAATTATTGTAGCATACCTAAGTGCCATCAACACTAATTGTTCTTCATGGAAATAGCTCCAGTACTTAGTATTTATGACCACCCCACCTGACATGATTAAAGGGCTGTTTCCTGTGCTTTCTTCTATTAATCTGGTGCACTTGGGCATTCAGAGGCAGTGTAGCAACTGTCTCATGTACACAGCCCTCTCCTCTTACCTCCCAACACTCAGACATGTGAGAGATGCACTTACATCACCATATTGGAAGCTACGCAGTCTCCAGCCAAGACTGGACTAGATGGTCAAGAGGAGAGGTTCAACACCTGTACCTCACCACAGGGAACACACAGCCCTCCAGAACACCCACAATCACATCTCTCACATAAAAACACAAGTCACACAGCCACCTTTGTAGAGACTGTCAATAGAAATTTACCCAAACAGCAGAGACCGCCAAGGCAGAAATGCACTCGACCACCACAACACAGCACAAGCCACAGGACACATAGCTGACCTCCACAGTGTGCCCCTCAACCTAAGCCCTTAAGGCTAAACACCTTGCCCAATACACTAATCATAGGTGACTCAGTAGTGAGGAACACAGATGTCCCACTCACTAGGTTGAGTAAGCAGAAGGTAACATTCAGCTCTCTATCAGGTGCCAGAATCCGACACATAACACATGCACTCAGGCCACTCCACAACAAGTAGAAGTATGACTGTCATTGTCCATGTGGGTGTGAATGACCTGAGATGCATCTCCCTGGACTACATGAAAAGAGATATGGTGGAGCTCTCGGATTATGTGGTCCAGCCAGGTATAACCATAGCCCCGAAAAGTATTCTACCATCACCCAGAATAATACCGCAGTACAAATAAAAAATTATTGACTTCAACAATTGGCTATGTTTCTGGTGTAATTTTAGGGGGATCCAATATCTTTTTGCTTGGAACGACATGATTGACAGACCTCGATGCTTTGCCAGAGATGGCCTGGATCTGTCACCCCTGGGTTTACGGGTACTGGCTAAGGCTCTTGCCACCCCTGTAGTACCTTTTTTAGGCAGTGTTGCAAAGAACAAATTACCACCATAACAGCTATAAATAAATTCAATCTGAGGGTCATGCTGCTCAATGCTAGAAGTCTAAATCTCAAGATGCACTCGCTCAAAACAGTCATCAAAATGGAGAACATCAACATTTGGGCTTTAATGGAGACCTGGTTTAAAGCAGCAGAAAGCACCCCTTCACATCCAGGCTATAACTCGTTCCACACCTTTCGGGCCTGAAACATCGACTATAGCTCCAAAGGTGGTGGTGTCTCCATATTCATAAAGGATATGCACACCTCCAGACTAGTAGCCCAGCATAACACATCTGAGACACTTCAGGTATAATTAACATTGAGTAATATGGTGGTCCAGGTCATAGCCTGCTTATAGATCCCCAGCCATGTCCTCAGACTCTCACTCCATATTCCTAAGCATCCTGGAATCTATCAAGGTCCAACCCAACACTCTCGTACTAGGAGACTTCAGCTACCCCTCCATCAACTGGGAGAATTACTCAAGCATCAATACACTGGCTCAAAGCTTCCTGAAAATCATCAATTCCAATGTCCTGGACCAGCTCATTCTGACCCCCACTAGAGGAAGCAACATCCTTGACCTGTTTATTACTAACATGGGCAACAGTTGCTCTACACCAGTAGTCAATCCCTCCCTGGTCAGATCTGACCATAAACTAATCACCATGGAAGTCCACATCTCACCCACAACCCCCGCAAAGATAACCACCTTGATAATCTTCTCCAAAGCTGACTTTGGGCTCCTAAAAACAGAGGTGGCTAACTTTGCAGCATGCATGCCAATGGAAAATACCTGCATAACTGCCGAATCATACACCAGTGCACTGTATGAACATGTATATAAATGCATGGAACTAGCCATATCCAACAGAACCAAGACGTGCTCTTCCAAAAAAGGAAGCCAATCTGGTGGTCCCCTGCCATTAATAAACTCTACAACAGAAGGAAGAAACTTTTGCAGAAAAAGCTGAATTCCCAAGACTGGAAAAACTCCCTTATTAGCCTCAACAAAAAGTTGAGATCCATCATCAAATCATCTAAAACCCAGCTATGAAGGCAGAATTGCGGTAGACACTAAAAACAATCTCAAAATATTTTATAGTTATATCAAGAACCTCCATGGCAATACCCAGACTTGCTCTGAGTTACTGCACAATGATACCTCCTATACTGAGCCACCAGATATTGCCAACATACTGATGACAAATTCATTGCCAACTTTACCCCTCTCCCTCCCCCTAAAGGACCAATCACAATACTGGAAGAATGACAGGTGCCCAGCATTACTGTAGTGCAGGTTAAAGCTGCATTGCCCAAGGCCAAGAACACAGCTTCCATGGGACCTGATAATATCCCTGGCTGTGTTCTGCATGAACTACAAAGCGAACTGACACCACATCTGTATTCCCTGTTAAGTCACAGCCTTACCTCAGGCTTTGTACCTACCGCATGGAGCACTGCTACCGTCATACATCTCCATAAAGGGGGAGCAACTACAGACTCTGGGAATTATTGCCCCAATAGCCTGTCGAGTCTGATATGTAAAGCTATGGCATGCATCATCATGGACCTGATTAACAAAGATATAGCAAATCTCCAAACTCTAGACCCCACGCAGTTTGGCTTTGTGAAAGGGAGATCATGCCTGCTCAAGCTGGTTGACTTCTTTGAGTCAGTCACCAGGGCCGTGGATGAAGGTAAAACAGTGCATACAGCCTACCTTGATCTGGCCAAGGCCTTTGATACCATTCCTCACTCAGGAATTATTGATAAACTCATCAAACTAGGCATTAGTCCCTATATCCCTAGGTTGGTTGCAAATTGGCTCATAGATATAACACAATGTGACAATAGTAGACTCCAAGTCACACTGCCGACCAGTCACAAATGGAGACCTTCAGGGATCGGTTCTGGGTCCTCTCCTGTTTGGCATCTATTTCTTAGAAGTCCAGGCCAACACAAAGGGACTCTTGCTGACCAAGTTCACGGACTACTGCAAGCTGGGGGCCATTATTGACTCCCCAAGTGATGCAGACATCCTACAGAAAGGCCTCACTGAGACCAATGACTGGTGTCGATACCATGACCTTAAGCTTAATGCTATAAAATGTCATCATCCCCTTTGGTAAAAATTGAGATCCCACTAATTACCACATCGATGGGAGCCCACTGAACACTGAAGGCGTTATAAGATCTGGAGATGCAGGTTGACAGCAATCTCTCTTCGACCACCACATTGCCACTGTGGTCAGAAAGTCCTATGTGTCACATCTCATTACCAAGGGTTTTGCATCCAGGAAGAAAGAGGTCATTGTCTCACTCTACTCTTCCCTCATTAGACCAATCACTGAGTATAATGCCCCATTTGGCATGTACCTCAATAGACACCTGCAACAGCTGGAGAGGCCACAGAGGTGCCTCACGAAGAGGATCCTAGGCATTAAACACATGTCCTACATGAACAGACTCAAAAGACTCCAGCTATTCTCTGTCTCATATTTCCTACTTAGAGACTATCTTTGCTTGACTTACAAAGCCATGTCTGACCCAGCTCTGTTAGAAATGCTACATCTAAAGAAATCCCAATCCCTCCACACCATACACTCCAGAGACCTCATCCTCATTACCACAATCAACATAACATGCTGTAGGGACAGGATCCTCATGCAGAGACTGCCCATGCTCTGGAATAAACATCCCAGACATGTCAAGCAGAGCACCTCGCTGTCTCTCTTCAAGAGAAATCTTGATGAGTGGATGTGTAATAGAAAGTTCACCCCGGGGATCACTCCAGTAGCTATACTTGATAGAGGCACTGAGAACTAATGTCGGGCGGCACGATGCCAGGGCACTTCTATGGGCTAGGCTTGTAAAGGGTTCTGGGCCACTAGCCTAGTATGAACCTATATGAGAAGCTAATACTTATTACATTTGAGCAAGGTAATCTGGCTTGCTTTGAGATTCTTATTTCATTTAAGCCAATGTACCTTTATTGTACATTTCCAGTTAACAGCAATAGCTCCTTATGGTATGCAGACCTTATTTTGAGTCTGGCTTCTTTAACTAAGCAGTTTCCTAGATAATAGGCAATATTGGAAAGAGCATGGACATAAAATGACATCAAGACTGTTAAATCTACAAAGTAGTATACAAAAAAAGCTCCAAAGGAGGCAGCAGTCCTGGTACAATGAGCCTTTCCTGATGAAGAAAGACATTTGCCATGAAAAGAATAACATAAAAAAAATAAATAAAAAAAAATAAAATGGCTTTAGAAATCCAGGAAGAGATGGTTTGCTTAGAAACTGCTAAACCCAAAGACCTGGGATAAAAGGAGACAAAAAGCTGCTCATATTTGTGAATAAGTTTAGTTTTATCTAAATAATATCTTAGCTGTCTGTGTAAATCCAAGGTGTGAAGAACCCTCTTACTGGCAGACTGTGGAGAAGTAAAAAAGGAATAGACTTAAGGGCCAACTTATTACCATAATAAAAGAAGGATTAGTACGAGGAGAAACCCTGCCTCTGTGGAAAACAAAGGATGGATGGACAGACATAAGAGCCTGAAGTTCAGACACCCTCTTGGCTGAAGTGAGAGCCAAAAGAACAGTCTTCCAGGTCCGGTGTTGTAAGGAAGCTGAAGCAGTATGCTCAAAGGTAGCCTGAGTCAATTTTTCAGCAACAAATCTGAGGTCCCAGGAAGGCAGAATAAGCTTCCTGGGAGGCTTGATATGAAGGACACCTTTAAGAAATTGCTTGACCTCAAATCTAGAGACCAGAGGAGGAGTAACGGGCAGACCAGCAGAAATTGCTGACAGGTACACTTTAATTGAAGAATATGCTAACCCAGCATGAGGCACTTCACACAAATAAGAGTGAACCAAAGGAACCTCCACAGATGGAGGATCCTGATGGCAAGGGAGGCACCAAACAGAAAATCTTTTCCAGTTGGACAAATAAGATTTTCTGGTAGTGGGCCTTCTGCCCTCCGGCAAGACCTGAAGCATGCATGGGATAAAGCATTTAAGAGATGCATTGTGCATTAGTAGTACAGGAGGCCATCCTGGGATAAATTTTCTATTTCCCATCCATAGATCCAAGTTGTGCTTGAATATAGCCAGGGATGAACTTTGTTTTATGTGACTGAGGAGTCTGTTCTAGAGCATCAGTATCCTCTATGTGAGATGTACCTGTCCCTTCAAACTGTTCTGTTGATGTTGCAGAAGAGGTGTAGACCCCTAGATGAGTATTTTGGATGCCATTTGATTTGCTGATGTGCAGTAAATCCATCAGTATTGGTTTGGAAGATGACTTGTATGCCAGACACAGGTCACCTCTAGGATAAAGTATAGTAACATGGTTGTGAGTTGGTCCATGGATTTTGGCATTAAGGCCAAATTATTGGATGCTCCCTTGGATAATAAAAATCTTTTGGTGCTACTGCTGCTGAACTTTTTAAGCCTCTCCAGGATAAAGGTAAAGCCTTCCAGGAGTTGAAACATTTTGTTTCTCATCTTCCTAGGTTTCAGAGGAATTACCCCTCCAAATCTGCTTTTGTTGGCAGGCAGTCTCACCCACCACCCAAAGGAAAATGATTCTAGATGTCTGCCTCCTGCTAAATCTACTCAATCTCCTACTTCCTAGAAACATGCTTTTCAGGACAAGCTAGGTTCCATTTGACAATTTGCTTCCACTTTCCCTCGGCCAAGTTCTCTTATGTATCCATCTTTCCCTATCTCTTCCAGATTTGTTACATATCACTAAAGACTCTTGGGTTCTGTCCATTATCTGCCAGGGATATTTCATGGTTTGAAAATCCCTTTCTCCCTTATAGGGCATCCTTCAACCTCCTCAGAAGCCACTTTTCCTTTAGGTGCTCCATTCTGTGTTGCTGCAGGGCACCATTTAATCTATGCCCTCTGCCCAGGTAGGGAGGAGATTTTATTCCAGAATATTTGTTTTTGGATCCCAGGAAGGAGGGCACTTGGAGACTTATTGTGGACCTTTTCCAGCTCGACACATTTTTCAAGATTCCTTCCTTTTTGGATGTTGTGTCTTCAGACTTTATTTCCCATGCTTCTACACCAGTTCTTTTTGGTCTCTCTGGATCTCAAGAATGCCTACCTTCATATACCCATCCATCCCCTTTTCAGGGAATGTTTACAGTTCCCTGTTTCTTCCTTACATTTTTCAGTTCTCTACTTTGCCCTTTCTACCGACCAAGGGTATTCACCAAATGCCTCACTTTTGTCATCGCATTCTGCAGGATCAGAGGAGTTCAGATATTTCCTTATCTGGATCTGCTCATTCAAGCTTCTTCCCCCTGATGCTCTGCTTCAGAGTCTCCAGTTTACAATTTCCATGTTGCAGAGTCTGGGGTTCACCATAACCTTTCAGTAATCAGCTCTGACCCCTTCGCAGGATCATATTTCCTTGGTTGCAGGCCACAGACTATCCCCATGGTGGCATCCCTGTCTGGTCCCAGGCCTTGTTTTACTACCTTTTTCCAGCCTCTTCTTCCTCTGGCTTTAGTCATGGCCAGAGACTTTCTCAGGGTTCTCTAGTTTATGGCTTCCATCATTCCCATGCTCCCTCTGGCCAGGGTCTACATGAGAAAGCTACAGTGGTGCCTGAAGTCAGTGCAGCTTTAACATTGCCACCCCCTGGACTTCCCGGTTCCCTACTTCCTTTGTCTCAAGCTTGAGCTTTGGTGATGGATTCATCAGCTTTCTCTCAACCCAGGGCTTCCTTTCTATGCTCCATTCCTGACTCGAACTCTTTGCAGATGCCTCAGACAGGGGATGGGGGCCTCCTTTGGCTGTCTGAAAGTTCAAAGTCTCTGACCTCTTCATCAGAAGTTGGATCATATCAATATAAAGGAGATGATGAGTGCTCTTCTAGATCTTCAAGCTTTTCATTCCCTCTTTCATCCTGGATCCCTCAAAATTTTCAGACAAAACCATAATGATGTTGTATGTCAACAAGAAAGGTGGTACAACGTATTATCTTCTTTGCAGACTAGCTCTTCATGCCTGTGATCTAGCTGTCCAGTATAAAGTGACTCTTCAGGCTGTTTACATTCCCTATTAGCACAATCTAGTGGCAGACTCTCTGAGCAGGTCCAGCACACAAGTTCACAAATGGTTGTTTCACAGACATGTGTTCCTGGACATTGTACATTGATGGGATATTCCTCAAGTAGTTCTTTTTACCTCCCTTCTGAACTGACAATTTCCTCTGTTCTGTTAGAGTCTCGAGTCCTCTTGCTTACAAAGTGGACAATCTTGTTTTTTCTTTGGAAGGGGATGTTTTGGTACGCCTTCCCCCCTTCACCTGTTACCACAAGTCTTACACAGAATCAGGTAGGACCTTCAAAATGTTGCTTGTGACTCCCTTTTGGCCTACACAGCATTGGTTCCCCCTTCTTTCTCTCTCACTTGGTCCAGGGCAAGCACCCAAAGTTCTCATCAGGTAGACCTTCTCACAGACGTAGGGTCTCTTGTCCATCAACACTTGTCCACGCTTCACCTGACTGTGTGAGTGATAGTGTTTTTATCCCTTTTAGGCACCTCTTTTCCGAGGCTGTGCTTCTGGTCCTGCAGGAGGCCGGAAAGTTATTCACAAATCTGAACACCTTTTTGTCTCCTGTTATTTTAGGTATTTGGGTATAGCTGTTTCTAAGCAAACCATCTCTTCCTGGATTTCTAAAGCCATTTCATTTTGTTATTCTTTTCATGGTAAATGTCTTTCCACAGCAGTAAAGGATCATTGTACCCAGGCTGTTGCCTCATCTGGTGCTTTTTTCTAGGGGTTTGATACTAATCCCATCCTTGAGGATGCTACTTGGTCTTCTTTTTCATACCTTCACTAAGCATTATAAGTTGGATGTTATTTCCAGGGCTATATCAGGCTTTGCCAGGGATATCTTGCATGGGTTTCTGGAGGGCTCTTCAGTGCCATCCTCCTCCCATGTTTCCTCTTGAGCTGTTATACTCTCCCTTCAGTTATTTATTTTTTACTGGGAAAGTCCAACTGGATTGGAACCAATTTTCAGTGGAGGCCCGGGGAGAAAAGCTCTAAAGTATTACAAAACATTTTAAGAGCAATAATTATACAGCCGTTAAAATAAATAAAAAACTAATGCAGTTTAAATAATTATACCAAATTAGACATAATATGAAAACATTGGTTAAGAGTAGATACAAGTTATAGGACTATAATTTAACCGGTAGAGAAATTTTAGCCCATTTATACAGAAATTAAAAGTAAGTTATCATAATACAAACAGGAATTGTGATATGAAGTGAGAGGAAAGCAGGCTTATGGCATATTAAAGAGAAAGCCAGGGGAGAGAGAAATTGATAGAAGTTATGAAGTGAGCGAAGAAGGGAGAATAAGGAGTTGTAAGGCATGAACAGGTATTTGTCCACATTTAGGGATATAGTTTATCCTGGTGTTGAGCAAGAACAGAGCCAACCTTTGGTCAGGAAATCTTTCAGAATGGTTTTGAAGGATGGGAGGGGAGGGTATTGACCTGATAGAGATAAGGAGTTCTAGGACTTGGCAACATGGTACGAGTACAGACAATGCCCAGGAGATTTAATAAGTTTGTGGACAGACAGGATTTTTTTGGTCATTAGATCATAATGACCGACTTGGAACATTGTTGTGTAGAATGTTATTTAGTGCTGGACAAGCAGATGTAGTCTAGGTAATTTTATAGGTGGTAAGAAGCTGTGTGTATATGTCAGTTGATGGGGTAGTTCTAGCTAGTTTAGGCTTTTTAGTGCTATACAGTGGTGGGTTCTGAAAGGGTTATTTGCTACAAGGCGTATACAAGTAGTTATGAATACTGCAACATTGATAAGGAAAAACAAAGTACAGCTGTATAACATATTATCATAACAGTTGATGTTCTTCTCTTCACTGTTGCAGTATTCGCTCTGTCCCTCCTGACCTCTCTGCTGTAGCCTGTTCTTTCTTGCTCTCCTGGCCAAGGGTCTCTCCTCTCTTTTGTCCTTCTTAGGTACATTCTGTTCCTCCTGGGACTTTTCAGTTCTGAATGTGTGCATCTGTACATCACCTTTATTCCCTATGGCTTGTGTTGGGAGTGTATGTATGACATACATCACCTGTAAGTACTAAAGGCTTTGGTATTCTGGGCTATCCTTGGCAGGAGATCCCACCAGTTATGAATACTCAACAATGAAGAGAAGGACATCTACTTTTATGGTAAAATTTTACACAACTGTACTTTTCTTAGTCCCCCAGGAAGTAGTATAACATCTTATAACTAGAATTTGCAGAACCAACTCCTTCTCCATACTATTCTTTCTGCTTTGGAGGATATTTTTGTCTTTGCCTGCAATTGCCTAAAAACTAGCCTGCTGCCCTTCAAAAAACAGATCGACTATATGAAGTGCCTCGATCTTTTAAGTTTTTATACACTCATTCCATATCAGACCCAGCATCTATTGTTTTAGTTAATCCATCTGCTTTTGCTAAACATTTGATTAATAATTCCTGTCCTTCTGACTGACAGGAACGCTTTTAATAGATTTAGAGGAAAATGTATTCTTTGATGCTTGTTAGAATTCTTAACCGTTGATCTTGTATGTTGGTGTTTGCTCATCTCTTGTGAGAATACAATGGCTATTTTATCATCTTTTTCCTTTGTGAGAACTTTGCTTTGTGTAACTTAGTTTCTTCTGTGTCTCAAGTAACTATCCAGTGTTTGAAATGTGCTTACGATTCTGCTGCTCCCAGTTGTAATGCTGTGAGGAAGTTTGCCTGCTGTATTCTCAGAAACTACCAGATGAAATTTTGAATTATCCCTTTAACAGAAAACTAGTTTTTGGAAAGCTAAATCAAGGAATCTCTCAGATTTTTCACCCTTCCTTCTCCAAGTTTGCTAAGGAATTCAATGATCCTTATACAAATTTTGGTTAAATAAGTTAAACCAACTGAACAGGCTTCTGGTATGCAAACATGTAAAATGCAATGACAGAACGGTTTCAAAAGAAAGCTCTCCCACCCAAGCTGTCCCTCAAATCTTCCAGAGAGTCTGAACCTCAGTTTCTCTCTTTGGCAACAGATAGTTTCAGACAGATGGGTCTGGAGAGTAATTAATCAACACTGCTGATGGCAATGGAAGTTTCCTTCCTTTCTGGGAGATTCTTCCTTACCTGTCAGACTAGCCTTTTCTTTTACCCCTATTATTCATCACATGCTTGCACTGGGGGTTATAGAAATGATTATTCCTCCTCCTCAGGTAGGAGCAGAGTTTTATTTTGGGATGCTTCTGGTGCCAAAGAAATAAGATTCTTAGAGACCAGTTCTGGATATTTCTTTTCTGAATCTGTTTGTGATAGTATCCAAGTTTGAAATGCTGTCTCCTCACAAGTTATCATTTATTCCCCATTTGAATTTTCTAGTGAGCTTACATTTAGGAGATGTATATCATCCCATCTTATATACCCAGATTTCAGACTTTTATTTTAAATCATCTTACTCATGATCACATTATCAGATCTCTGCTTTAACCTTTGGTCTATTTACTGCCCCAAGTATATTCAGAAAGGGTCTAGCTCCCATGATGGTCTACTGAAGACTGCAGGATATTCACATTTTTCTTATTTAGATGACTTGCTTATCTTTGCAGAGTCTTTTTCAAAGTGCCAGGAATCTTTCACTTGGTTAAGGGATCTCCTACCGAGGCTGGGATTCCAGGAGAACTTACAGAAGCCGTGTCTGACATTCTCAAGAATATTTTTCGTGGGGGGTTTCGTGGACACCTCAATTCAGATAGAATTCCTTCCATAGGAAAAAAACAAATCTGTATTTTGATCTAGTCTTCATTTTGTTCTACTCAGACTATGGCCTCAACAAGAGAATTCCTCAGGATTCTGGTTCTCATGGCATCTATGATATTCACAATATCACTTGCAAGACTGTACATGGGAGAGAGAAATCCATTTGTACCCAAAATCATTATGGTCCCAGTATCAACATTCCCTGACATTTATATTCCAGTTTTGTGATTTGTGAAAAGGGAGATGACAAATTTCTTAGAATCCAGGTATCCCTTTCTGCTCCAGCACAGTCAGTCACAAATGACACATCTGACTTTGTTTGGGGAGCATTGTGTATGGGAATAAAAGTGCAGGGTCTTTAGAATAAAAAAGACAGACCAAAACCCATAAACATAAGAAATGCTGGCTTTTTTAAGTGCTGTCCACTCTCTCAATCATCTGTGGTTCTCAGGACCTCTAAGTGTTTACAGAGAACACCAGAGTGATGTGGTACATAAGCAAGGGGGAACCAGATTTTACCCTCTGTGAAGACCAGCCATAGTAGCTGGGTATGGATATAAATTTTCAGCACACTTACTCACTCTGCAGGCATCTTACATAGCTGTTATGCAAGCAAAATTGTGTGACATACAAGCTGAGCAGGACCAGGACTGTCCCTCAGTAATGTAAACTGAATCAGAAGGTCTTCCAAGAATGTATCCACTGCAGAGAACACCTCATATTGACCTCTTTGCCTCTGCTCACAGTAATTAGTTGGCAACATTCTGCTTGAGGGCTCCATAAAGAAGGTTT
Organism: Protopterus annectens; assembly: GCF_019279795.1. Classification (NCBI taxonomy): domain Eukaryota; kingdom Metazoa; phylum Chordata; order Ceratodontiformes; family Protopteridae; genus Protopterus; species Protopterus annectens. The sequence continues at coordinate 526,642,584 of NC_056750.1, read as the reverse complement.
GAAATACAGATGCTTTTTCTTTTCTTTGGGCAAGAATCCTCCTGTATGCTTTTCCTCCACTTACACTAGTATCCAGAGTCATTCTGAAGATTCAGAAGGAATCCCCAAAGTTCACTGTGGTAACTCCTTCTGGCCCAGGTAATGGTGGTTCTCTCTTCTTTTGGAAATGGCCAAGGGCAATTACTACACTCTACCTCACAGACTGGATTTACTTACACAAGACCAGAAATATCTGATGCATCCTAACGTCAAACTGCACTTCTGCCTGGCTGATAGAATGTTAACAATTTTTAGGCAACATATTTCTGAAGACATACAGCAGGTACAAATGGAGTCAAGAAAACCAGATAATAGACCACCATAAATCAGTTGTTACAAAAGAAGAATCCCAGTAAGCAGGTAGCTTCTCCTTGGAATCTTAATCTAGAAAAACTACCCCTTTCTCAATTTGAACAAGCTCATCAGGCTGACTTGAGATTCTTGACATGGAAAATGATCTTGCTAACTACTCTGACCTCTGCAAGTGAAATGCTGCAAGCTCTCATGGTTGGTCATCCTCATCTCATTTTCCACAAAGATAGGCTTTAAGAACTAATCCTTCATCTTTGCTTAAATTGCTGTCCAAGTTTAGCCAAGCTATCTATATCCATGTCTTCTTTCCAAAAACTAATCCTTCCTCCTCCTAGTTGGTCTAAGCTATAGTAAGTTACCCATATAGCTTGGACTAGTAGAGCATTGGTCAATATAAAGTACATAGTACAGTTGTGTACATTAACTTACCATAACAGTTGATGTTTGAATGATCATTGATGCAGCATCTGCTCCCTCTGTCCCCCTTATTTTTGTATATCTTTTATGCCAGGGTGTGGACATTTAGCATTATATTCCTAGCATTGCCCTATCAGGGCTTTAGCCTCTGTCTTTTAGCAGGAAAAGTGCATGAAAGACTTGGCAACCAAACTTGACTTTGTCAGCTCAGATTGAGCTGACTAATGGTTTGGGCAAGTGGAAGGTGCCCTGAAAGCTTTGGAAAATGGACAGGTGTTATATCCTTTTAGCTTAGGCTACTGCTGCACTGATCATTCGAACATCTACTGTTATAGCAGGTTTATTTGTACAACTGTACTTTCTGTAGACACATACATGGGGATTCAGAAACATTGTGTTTTCAATTGCAGTGAAGCTTACACTGTTTATTATGCATACAAGATAAACCCAAAGCTCTTTAACAGTGCTTGCAGCTACACAAGTGTGTGCAATAAGCTGTTTCTCAGTGCTTGCAGCTACACAAGTGTGTGCAATAAGCTGTTTCTCATTGTGGCCACAGTTGGGGCCTGTGGGAAGATCATGTTAAACCCTCTCATGGCTGCAGTAATGTACAAACAGTTGTTGTAAATATTGGACTAGCACAAGCCTGGAGGATAGTCGCTAAGAATCTGTACATACAGCTGATACTGCTTATGTGCACATCTATTGTTGTAACTCTAGGATACATACTTTCTACTGCCCTGAGGGTATTCACCAAATGCCTTGCTCCTGTCATTGTATTTTTGCAGGCTTCAAGGAATACAGATTTCCCCCCATCTAGATGACCTCATTCAGGCTCTTCCTCAAAGCAGTCTGTTGCAGGATCTCCACTTTACACCTCTTCTTTTACAAAGTCCGGGGTTCACCATAAATCTCATATCAGTTCTGACACCCACAAAGGATCATGTTTTTCTTACATACAGACTTCAGACATTTCCAGTGTTGGCTTCTCTTCCTGATGCCAAGGTTTTGTCTCTGACATTTTAACAGTCTCTCCTTCCTCTGTCCTGTCTTACGGCCAAGAAATTTCTCAGAGTTCTGGGGTTTATAGCCTCCACTTTCCATTCTTCCTCTCACTAGGCTCCATATGAAGATGCTACAGTGGTACCTGAAATCAGTGTTACTTCAACACTGCCACCCTCAGGTGTTGCCTGTTCCCTTACTTCCTTGTTTAAAACTTGAGCCTCTGTGGTGGATTCAATAACTCTTTCAGTCTGTGGCCACCCTTTCAGGTTCCATTTCCTTCTCAGGAGTTTTTCATGGAAGCCTCAGGCTTGGGATGGGGACTTCGATGGCCCTCTGAAGGTCCAGGGTCTCTGGCCTCCATCAGAGGTCAGATCATATCAAAGTAAAAAAGATGAGAGCTGTACTTCTGACTCTGCAAGCCTTTCACTCCCTTTTCCACTCCAGCCCTCTCAAAGTCTTCATAGACAATACCACTGTGATATGGTACATCAACAAGTGGGGGGGAGGGTGAGAGGTCCTATCTCCTTTGCATATTAGCTCTTCAGGCATGGCATCTGGCTGTCGGGTATCAAGTGACTCTTCATGTGGTTTACATTCCTTCAGAGCACAATCTAGTGGCACTTAACTGAGCATGTCCAGAACACAGTCTCACAAACAGATGCTTCACAGAGATGTATTTCTGGACATAGTCCATCGGTCAGGTATTCCTCATGTAGATCTTTTTGTCTCCCCTCTGAACAAACAACTTTCTCTATTCTGTTTGAGTATCAAGTCCTCTGTCTTGGAAAGTGGACACCTTGTCTTCCTTGGAAGGGAATATTTCTGTATTCACCCCCTTTGTCTGTTGCCATGTGTTCTGCACAAGATCAGGCAAAACTCTCCCAGAATCTTTGTGGTGATGCCTTTTTGGCCCACACAACACTGATTCCCCCTTCTTTATCAGTTGGCCAGAGGCAATCATCACAAGTCACCATGTGGATCTTCTTACACAAACAAAGGATCTCTTACCCGTCCACTCTTCAGATGATACTATGGGTGATAGGGTTGTAATTCCTTCTAGGCACCTCTTCTCTGAGGATGTGCTCTGGGTTCTGCAGAAGGCTAGGGAACCCACCACTAGAAAATTATACATGTCCAAATTGAAAGGATTTTCTGACTGGTTCCTTTCTTGCATCAGGATCCCCTCTCTGGAGGTTCTTCTAGTTCTCTCTAATCTGTATGATCTCCTCCATGCTGCATTGGCATATTCTTCAGTTAAAGCTCACCCATCTGCTATTTCTGCTTGTATGCCCTTGAATCCTCCTTTGGCCTCTTGGTTTGAGGTCAAGCAATTTCTTAAAGGCATCCTTCATATCAGGCCTCCCAAAAAGCCTATTCTGCTTTCTTGGGACATTAATTTTGTACTTGAAAAATTGACTCTGGTTCCTTTTGAACCTGCCAGTTCAGATTCCTTGGAATATTTTACTTGTAAGACTGTTCTTCTGTTGGATCCTTCTTCAGCCAAGAGAGTGTCTGAACTTCAGGCTCCTCCTTTTTTAGTTTTTCACATAGACAGCATGTCTCTCTCAACTGATCCTTCTTTTATGTCCAAGGTGGTTCATCAGTTGTCCCTTAATCAGTCTCTTCATCTTCCTTTCTTGTTTTCTTCTCCACAGTCTATCAGTGAAAACATTCTTCACACCTTGGATCTGCATAGACAGCTCAGGTATTACTTGGATAAACCAAATGCAGTTTGCAAGTCTGAGACACTTTTTGTTTCTTTTCATCTCAGGACTTTTGGGTATGACTGTTTCATGCAAACCATCTCTTCCTGGATTTCTAAGGCCATTTCTTTTTGTTCTTTCCATGGCATTTTTTTTTTTTTGTCTTTAAAGGCATATACTACTAGGGTGGTTGCCCCATCTGTTATCTTTTTCAAGGGTGCAGACACCAATTCCTTCCTTGAGTCTGCTACTTTGTCCCGTGTTCATACTTTCATTAACCATTTTTTATGTTCTTTCCAGGGTCAGGGTGCATTGTGCCAGGGCTATTCTGCATGGGTCTGTATAGGACTCCTCTGTGCCTTCCTCCTTTCAGACTCCTACTCTTCACTTCTGTCTTCTTCCTTTCTGTAAAGAAGACTTCAACAGTAATATGGAAAGTTATAGTACAGTTGTGTAAAATCTTACCATAACAGTAGCTCCTTTTTACTGTTACAGTATTTGGTCCCGCCGTCCTTTCCTTCTTTTCTAAATTTTGCTCCTGTGCATCTGTTGCCCTCTTGGTTGATGGACCCTTAAATCCTTTTCCTTCTGTCCTTTTTCCTTCAAGTTGTACATGTTCTCTTTTGTCCCTGACTGTATTCTTTTCCTCCTGGGGTAATTCAGTTCTGAGTTTTTGTCTATACATCATCTGTATGCCATACACCTTACATGTGGAGTATACGTGTGAATTACAGCACCTATAAGATCTAAAGGCTTTAGTATGCTGGCCAGATGTTGGACTATCCTGGACAGGAGATCACTTCTGTAAGGAATACTGCAACAATGAAGAAAAGGACATTTGTGGTTATGGTATGATCTAACACAACTGTACTTTATACTTACAGAACATATGTGATGCCTGCTCTTTGACTTTAACCTCTCATCGGTGTAGGCAGTCAGGATTATGGAACCTTGTGTCATTGTAATGTTGATGACATTGTTCTGTGCGTGGGAATGCCAGTTGTTCATGTGACGGCCTGGGCTAGACCATAACAGGCATCAGTCTTATAATGAGTAGTTGTATATTCCTCCTGCATAAGCCTCTGACTGTAATTCTTATGTAGTAGGAAAGAAATGTCTGTTTCCTCCTCAAACTATCTGTGTGATCTTTAAGAGTTACCCTGTCCTTCTCCAGCCATGCTTTCTCACATTGAAGATTCTCAGTGAAAGATGATAGGGAATTGGAGACCAGATCAAGTCTCACATGTACCATCTTTCACACAATGGACATGTCATTTGCGCAATGGATGACAATTTCAGAAAATAAGTGTTATTTTGGTTCACAATGCCATTTTAAGTTGTGACTGCCGTCATTGCCAATGTCTACTCTTCTGGAAGTGTGCTGTACAGGGACTCCATTTCCAGATGATTCCATATGGAATGACAGCCCCCCCAAACCAAAACATAGGCTGGCCACCCATGCACATATTGCCAGCAGGGACCCAGGTGAGTACGCAGTATCTGATGGAATTCTGCACAATTTTTTTCAGGTGTGCTTGTCTCACAAATTGAGCAATTCAGAGATAGTAATGAACTGAACCCTAGTTAGCATGCTGATCACATCCATGCAAATAAATCTACACAATATAAACATGATGAGGTACACAGCTGCATTACTCTACAGAAGAATACACTGTTGCCAGAGTTTGATCCCAGAGAAGGGTTATTTTTCAAAGGAAAAAAATCATCTTAAGATACCTCCTTATATACGGTGAGTAGTGCTACTTGCAATTACATTAATTTGAATTATGGATGCTTGCTCTTGCTCCTGAACATGCTACCTAAAAGGGATGTTAGTTTTTCAGTACTTGTATATGTGTTGGCCAGAGTGAACTGGGGGAGAGATAGCAGGGGATACAGCAGTTAGTAATCTGAGAATTGTTAATCTGGATGGGAGAGAACTCTGTGTGTATATTAAGAGTATCGTTCAATACTATTTAGCAGTTGTAAGCATTAGACGTATGTTATTAGCCATGATATTTGTAAGTGTAATGGTCATGTGTCATTGGTCAGTTACACTTCTGTAATTGTTTTGTGGGGAAATATAAGGTCAGTATAAACCCAGATGCTTGAGATTTACATAGAGTATGGATACAGGTATCTGTCAGGCACAAATACAGCATATTGCATGGACTAGGAGGATAGAAGTAATAGTAGTAAGGTTTGAAAGGCTCATGTAGGATTAAAGCTGTTGATTTCATAATTTCACAATTTTCCATACCAACAGAGCAGTGCCTACAAAAACAAAAACATGTATCTGCTGGGTAATGGACATCAAGCTGACAGTAAAAATTCTTAGATGCAGAGAATTGGTGGTACTCCAGACACTTTCTCCATGAACATGCTGCTTTTTTATATCCATGCAGCTAACCCTACAATTACTATGACTAGGCCAAGATCATTATCAATGCTAATGTGGTTGGGCAGGATCACATGTTTGATGTGGCCTTCCTCTGGGCCACAAGTACTATCTGTAGTGCCACCCACAGTGAAGTAGCTGTGGCATGGGGAGTATAGGGCTACAGGTGGTGGGCCATTGACTAAACCACCTTTTATAGAGACAGAAAAGTTCCTTGCCTCTCTTAAAGGCAGTACCACATCTACAGAGTCTTAGTACAGTGCTGGATGTTGGGACATAGCTAGGCAGGCCACACAGAATATCCACTGTTGCATGCCCCAGGTATGTGGACCTATTTCATTTTATCAATACTTGCAAGACCTCTTAAAATCTTAGTAAGTATAAAACTCAGGGACATTTGTCTGACTTAAATTACATCAGGGAGTCAATGGCCATAACCATCTGCAGTGAGTATGGGCATTGGTATTAGTTGTTTTTTTCCATGCATATAGTTGTAAAAATGTGTTACATGTGTGGTTGTGATGCTGGGTCATACTGACAGTCAATATTTTGTGCTTTGGGTATTCCCAAGTGATTCCTTATAAGACACCAGCACTAACTGCCACTGTTTGATGTTTGAGGAATTAGCTGGCATAGTAAGGTGGTACAGTGTGAGTGGTGAGACAGGAAGTATGACCACCACATCCTCAACACAGACCATGAACACAGTCTTTATGCCTGCATATATCCAGGCTATTAAAGCATCAGAGAGAGAGGACATATTGACGGGGACAGTATAGGTGTCCTGCTTCCCAGTGGGCAGATGTCTAAATCTGTCCCTAGCACTCATGGGCATAGCGGTCCACATGGTGGGGTTGGTAATGGTGCTTAAGCCTGAGGTTGGTGTGGCAGTGTTGACCACCCAATGTATGTTCCAGGCCATTGTGGAGAAACAAGCTAGTGCAACCACAGCCATAGCAGAGAAAGTGAGGATGATTTAGTGTGTTCATGCTGACGTAATGGAGTGCATGTCACAAGTGTAAGCCACTCTGGACATGCATGATCTTGCTACTACAGTTCTAGCACTTTCACGGAGACATATATTCTGGAGGTGTTGCTCTGGAAATGCAGCATCTATTGCAGAGGTGTGTACTCCCAGGAGAGGTTGTCCTCATGGTCATGGCTGTCTTCACGCTGGTGCATCTCCTAACAGATGCCAATCATGGTCAGACAGCACAGTGACATCTAGCCAAGGTTGTGGTACAACCAGTGCAACTCCTGTCAGAGCCAGCTGTCATGGGTGAGCAGCATGCATAAAAAGCTGAAACCTCTGCCATGCATGCCCTGGAACTGTTTAGTTGTCTGAGCTGCAGTGGTGCACCAACTGTTGAGGCTACAAACCTGCAGACCACACTCACAGAATCAAAATGCACCCACACATCTCACACACACATCCATTGACCTTGATCCTTCTTGACAGTAACCCCACCCCACCCCATTTCCAGTTCTAGCACTTCACGTAAACGCACATTTTATTTTTATGTTCCTCAACACTCTTACTCACACTGCTTCCCTCTGAAAGACATGGGCTGTTGTACTCCCTTTTCCACCTGTGCAAATGCCCTGTCTTTGTACATTATTACTGGTGTTGTCTGTCTGATGCACAGCATAGCCAGCGTGTGTATGAGTAACAACCATCTGGTGGTGTTTGTGCATGCATTATTTTTACTGCAGGGTATCTGCTTATATTCACAACAAAGGAAGCAAAAGTTATGTGCAATCCTCTACTTCTTTGACAGTGCAACAGCTTAGTATGTCTGCCTCAGACTGGCAGGATCATCCTCAGCAGGTGGGCTGTTCAACTGACTCAGCATGTGTCCAACTATAATCGTATGCATCTTATAACTATGCAATCTTATACCCTCTTTATTTAACAATAGAATGTAGCAGCCTCATCTGTTTGTTTATAACCCTCTTTTTCATTTCAAGCACTCTGGTAACAATACAACTGTACATGTTTTAACCCACTTAATTATTTCTACTATAGCTGTAGCAGTATGTGATATAATAAGACTTTTTGCCAGGAAGTGAAATTTATGTCTTACTTTTCGTATTATTTATCATCAACATAGTATTCTGTATGTTCATTAAATTGTCGAAATGCCTGTAACTGTTACTCTATAAATGCTAGTATATGTTAATATTATATTTATAACTGGAGCTTTTCTCCCTGGGCCTTCGCTGAAAAAGGACCTGTGTCTAGTTGGACTTTCCCGGTAAACAAATATAAAATAAATGAAATAAAATAAATAATATTGTCTAACTTTGTGTACACATTCTCTATTATAGCACACATGGCATGGCCATACTGCAGGGTACTACCAGATGTATCCAGACAGTGAAGGCATACTATCAGCCACAACACATGTTCAATAATGTTTCTGGTATGTAACAGTGTATGGTTGTAGCTATGGCCTCTTAAATCGTGTGGATTTCTTGTAGGTGTCATGAGACAAGATTCCAGGTCATATCCTGCATCTCCACCAAAGATACCAGTGTGGTAAATCAACCCTTACAAACTGCTGGTAAAGGGTCGCATGTACCATATGTGGGAATCATGAAAACTGCCTGGGTAGCCTGCACACACACACATTGTAGATAATACCCTGTGCATTGCAGACTACCTTGCAGTTATGGTTCATGTTCCTTCTTCCCAGTTCACCAGATGAGGCCTTTATTTCAATATGAATATAGTCTGTGTGCTACAATACTTGAGGGAAACTGGCTATATCATTGAAATCCTGTTTGGCATCTTCTCTGGATTACTTGGGAATCACAAATGCTTCCCCAAATGCTGAAACATAACATCAAGAAATGGATATAGTATTCTGTAAGCAGATGCCTGCGTACCAATGCTATATCCCCAGTAAGTCACTGAAAAGTCCCTGTTTTTAATATACTTAAAGCCATACATACCTTGATATCCACTGGGATAAGTATTGCATGACTCAGATACGTTTCCATGATTTTTTTGTTTGGTGTCCTTTGTCAGCATGGTACTGGTTCACAATGTTGAGGAGAGCATGAAATGTGAAGTGAGATTGGATAATTCTTTGCCTCCAGAGATGACTTTGCATACTGTCAGGCATGGCAGCTGCAATTAGAGCCTTCTGCAGATACACGTATACAATTACTGTGGCAATACCCAACATAATTCCCTGATTTGCACCATATGAACTTGAATATCTGGTCAGTTTTAAATATACTGCAGGTACAGCTCTAATAGGCAGCATTTAAACATTTATGAATCACTCTCCCATCATATTTTGTCTCATCATACACAGTACATAATTTTACAGTCATTAGCATATACTGTGATTATCTGTGTTATTTGGCCTAATCATGTTGTGTAACTTGTTTTATGAATCTCTCACACATTGCACATAACCACAGCCACTCTGCACAAATTCACTTAGCATGATGAATCTGGCCTATGTTCTATGTTGCTGTCTTGCTCAGTCACATGTTTTATCACATTTCACACTTAACCATTCTTAAGTGCAACAATGCTATTCTGCATTACTACCAAAAATAAACTAAAATCACCTGCTGTATTTTAGCATGCCATGGTGCCTAGATATTTCATTTTCTTTATTACTTCCCCCTGTTACTTATGGTGCTTCATGCAGCACATATTGCTGTGGATCAATTTCTAGCACCTTTGCATTATATACAGACTTGTTTTCAATCACTGAAGTCAGTGATACAAACACTACATGAATTCTGAATTTAAATGCATAAATAATATGGTGGGATCAAGGTAACATTGCATTGAATTATTTCTATAAAAAATATAATATTCATAGCTGATCATATTTATTTCCCTATAAAATTAAAACTACCTCATAAACAGGTCTTATCTTAACTGCAAATAAACTAGCCTTATTTAGAATATTATATTTGTAGAAATATGAAAATGTAATTTTTATTTCCACAGTATTTTGTGCTGTTAACAATGAGTAAAGATACTGTTACTCCTACCCATCAACACTTTATTGTACGCTTCTGCTACTTATTTTATTTCTTTTTGTGTTCATGCTGTATGATTTTATATTTCTCCATACTGCCTAAACTTTTTGAAATGTATTTCTGAATTTGCAGGACTATCTAATCAATACCATGATTACTCATTTTCTTTTGTTTTAAGACTGCAGAAAATATTGCTTGTATAAGTCCTCCATAATGCTTTTATCCTATTTAATATTTTCCTTGGTTAGTATCTTTAGAATCTGAAATGTTTAACATGAAAACATTTTGGAGCTGCTTTCTTCATATGAGAAAGATCTTAAAGCATCTTCTATATTTTAACATATAATGTTAAGTTGTCAATCTCGCCTTCATTCTTGCTTGATGGGTTCGGAGCCGATCCTCGGCTCCGACTCGGCACTTGCTTTAGCTCGAGAACTCCTTTTACCAGCTCGAGGCAGCCCCATATCCCATGATGCAAGGCAGTAAGTACCCAGATCTCGTTTGCCGCTTCGCTTGGGAGGTCTTCTCTTTACCAGCTCCTGGTAAGTAGTTCACATTTGTGATTTTTCAAGCCCCTTTTAGTTTAAAACTAATTTTTTGATAGTTTATATTTATTTCTACCCTTTTTCTGACAGAAATCCCTGTCTCTTTTAATTTTTTGTTAGTCAATTTTCCCTATCCCACCCCCCCCCCTGTTAGGGTGTGTGTGTTGGTGTTTTTATAAAATACCTCTTGGTATTTTGTTTAATTTAATTTTGACTGGTGTGTCTGTGTGTGTTGTGTTTCGGCACCATGTCAAAGGAGAGGGTTTCAGGTTTTAAGAAGTGTGACTCGTGCTGTCAGAAGATGTCTCTGACAGACGGTCACACTTCTTGCCTGTATTGTTTGGGCCCTCTTCACCTGCAGGACTCCTGTGCTATTTGTCACTCCTTCAGCCAGAGAGTCCTGCAGGAGACGAACAAGTTGATTCTCAGGGGTCTTCTGCCGGAGGGCTCTCCGGCTAAGTCGGCTCCACAAAATCAACTAAAACTGCCAAGGCCCAGGCTTCTGTTTCTAAGCCTGCGGCCTCGGCTCCGACCGTATTGAGTCGAGATCGCCCGGCTGGAGCCGATTCTGATCCACAAAGCTTTCGCCGATGGCTATCGGTGCGAATCTGTTGACCACCGATGTCGGCTCGGCTCCGACACCCATGTGGCACAGGCATCGGTGTCGGCTCCGATCGGTTCCGACACCGTTACTTTGGTAGCTGTATCGGCTCCGCCTGGACCCCATACACCGAGACGCTCTGTCGGCTCCGAAGTCGGTGCCGACAGGATCTGTAGTATCGGCTCCCATGGCCCATTCCAGGAAGAGGTCGAGGTCTCCTTCCTTGGAGCCGATACTTTCGGCTCGGCCGCCCCTTCTATCGGAACGGAGCCATCGGAGCCGATCTTCAAGGTCATCCAGGTTGTCAGATCATGACCTAGAGAGAGTGGTCAGTAGATTACTCAAGTCACAGGTACTGGCCCAAATGCTACACAGTCCGTCTCAGCAGACGACTGTTGGTCCACACCCCGTTACAGTTCCTCCTTCAACTCTACCCCAGAGCTTGGAGTTGGAGTCTTCGGGCATGGTTACTGCTACGGCTGGAGGACGGATACCCCCTTCTGTTCCTTCAGCCCCTACTCTTATCTCCTCTTCCTTAGAGGGATTCTGTGGTCGGGCTTCCATGGTCTCCTCCGAGGGGGTGAGTGGCATCGGACCCTTGTCCGAGCCCGCTCTTCCCCTTGGAGCCTCGGCCTTGGTGAGCTCAGCTCCGACATCTGCCTCGGAGACTTCCTTTTCGGTGGTTCCTGGAGTTCCTAGCTCTTCGGAGCGGGTTCTCTCGGACCTGCCTGGGAGGGGAGCATTCGAGGTGATGAGTGTACTGGCCACTGGTATCAGTCAGCAGTCTGTTCCCGTAGCTCCTCCCTCTATGGTACCTGTTGACATCTCTGCCACTTCTCTTGCTACAGGACCCAGAGATCCTCTGCCTCAGGTTTCCCCATTGGGAATTTCCCCCTCTTCCGAGGATTCTCCTGATGTTTCGGGAGATCCTCCTAGGAAGAGGACTTGTAAGAGGAAGCATGTAGACTCCCCGGAGTCTGTCACTTGGATACTGACTTTGATGAGTCAGAGGGATCCCTAGATCCCCCTCTGAGGATGTCTCCTTCTCAGACATCCTAGAACTTCTCAAACAGAGGGGAAACTGGCCCACCAACAATCCCTCTGAGGATGAGTCAGTATACCTAGAGGCGTTTGGATCTCGGCCCTCCACCTCCTGGGTGTCTCCGCCTTCGACCCCTTATGCAGGTTATTGCACGAAGGCGTGGACAGCTCCTGACTCTGTAGAGCCAGTCCCTAGGTTGCCTTCTAAATTTATCACTGCCCCTAGTGACAAACAATTCCTAACCAAGGGTGTCCCGCTGATGCCATGGTGGTGGCTGCGGCCACCAAAAGGAACTTGCAGATCCTTCCGTGCCGTCCATCCTCCTAATAAGGACTCTAGGACCATGGATAGGTACGGCAAGCGGATGTTTTCCTCAGCGACCTTTGCTATGCGTTCGCTGAATTATCTTTGTCACTTCACCAGACTCCAGAGAGATATCCTGAAGGAGCTGGGAGAAGTAGTTCAGGATCCTACAGCTGCAGGGGCTCAAGAAAAGATTGCTTCGCAGCTAGGAACCCTCAATTCCATTGCTAACTCCTCCATGCGGCTAATATCTTATGCTGCGGATGGAGCGAGTAGAGCCGCAGGCACAGGTGTGGCTCTTAGACGCCAAGCCTGGATGCGGCTATGTGATTTTGCGGATCCCTTTAAGGCGTCCTTCACAAATTCTCCCTTTGATGGGTCAGCTTTGTTTGGCCCTCAGGTGAAGGAGACCTTGACCAGGTGTGAGCAGGACGGCAAGACTCTTTCTGCTGTTGGAGTCCGTTTTTCCACCCCTTCTAGGCCTTATCCCAAAGGACAGAAGGGTGGTAAGATGTGGTTCCGTAAATCCCAAGGAGTCACGCCGGATTCACGTGGTCAGTTTACCCTAGAGGCAGAGGGGTAACAACAACAGACGCCGCTCTAGAGGCAGAGGGGTCCAAGAACCAGGGAAACAGGGAGCCTCTCTCTGATAAGCCCTTTCAGCATCCCTGAGGTGTTGCCCGGCTGTCCCTCCTTGGAGGCAGTCGGGAAGATTATCACTGTACCCAGAAGCCTGGCATTCCCTCACTCAAGACAGATGGGTACAGTCGATCATATCCAAGGGTTACATAATTCCTTTTGAGGAAAGTCCCTTCCCTCAAGTTCCCTTCCAGATGTACCACCCGGTCTAAGGGAGATTGCAGAGTTAGAAATCGCAAAACTACTGCAAAAAAGAGCCATTCAGCCAGTTACAATAGACCATTCAGAGCCCGGAATCTACTCAAGGTTCTTTTGGTCCCCAAAAGACGGGAGACTGGAGACCAATATTGGATCTCAGCAGACTCAACAAGTCTGTCAGGAAGACAAGATTCGAATGGTCACTCTTCAGTCAATTCTGCCCTTCTTACAGAAGGACAACTGGATGTGCTCAATAGATCTTCAGGATGCGTACTATCACATCAAAATTCACAGACGCTCCAGGAGATTTCTCCGCTTTCGGCTGGGGTCCAGTCACTTCCAATTCAGAGCCCTGCCCTTTGGTCTCACTACAGCCCCAGAGTGTTCACCAAATGCATGGCAGTGGTCACGGCTCACCTGAGATGTCAAGGATTCCAGGTGTTTCCGTATCTCGACGACTGGCTCCTGTCAGCCACCACCAGGCATCAGCTTATACAAGCCAGGGATTACACAATAGACCTTTGTTCTCATTTGGGCATCTCAGTCAACTTCGAAAAGTCATCCTTATCGCCCTGCCAGTCTATTACCTTCATAGGCGCAAACTTAAACACTGTTCAGATGTCAGCTACCCTTACAGAACAAAGAGTTTCAGACATTCAGACTCATGTCAGGATCATTCTGGCCAGCAAGAAAGTACAGGCCAGAATGGTTCTAAAGGAATTAGGTCTCATGGCTGCGGCCATTACTCTTCTTCCCCTGGCTCGATTCTACATGCGCCTCCTTCAGTGGATGCTGTTCACTCAGTGGTCATACCAGCAACTCCCAATGCGTCACCAGATTCTGGTGACACAAACATGCAAAGAACATCTTGCTTGGTGGATCACATCGTCTCAGATTCACCAAGGCAGGTGCTTTGTACCTCCGTCCCCGATAGCCACTGTCACCACGGATGCCTCCCTGATCGGGTGGGGGGTCATTATCAGGGCAGGATGGTTCATGGGACGTGGCAACCGTTCGAGTACCATCTGCACATAAATGTCCTGGAGATGAGAGCAGTGCTTTTAACGTTGCAAGCCCTCAATGACTTTCTTCCCGTAGGGACAATTGCAGTCCACACAGACAATATGTCTGTAGTTTGGTATATCAACAAACAGGGCGGAACCAAGTCCTACCCCTTGTGTCGAGAAGCGCTCAGACTATGGCAATGGGCGATCTCCTCTCATCGGTTTCTGGTAGCAATGCATATCCCTGGGAAAACCAACATTATAGCGGACAGATTGAGCAGAGCTATTCTCATGCCTCACGAGTGGTCTCTCAAGCAATCCATAGTGGAAGAGATTTTTCTGGAATGGGGTCGTCCATGTTGCGATCTTTTTGCTACTCCCCAAAACAGCAAATGTCCAGACTTCTTCAGCCTCTTCCCTCTATCAGGCCATCCCCCCAGAGACGCTCTGACCCAGGATTGGCCCCAGGGACTTCTTTATGCCTTCCCTCCATTTCCTCTGATCCCTCAGGTGATCCAGAAAGCTACCGTTTTGAGAGCCAAATTGATTCTCATTGCCCCTTACTGGCCTCGACAAGTTTGGTTCCGTTCCTCCATCATCACCTTTTGGTGCAGCCGTGGCATCTGGACCCAGTGCCAGATCTACTGATTCACCAATCCGGTCAGCTTCACCGGTCAATCCCTTCTCTCAACCTCACAGCATGGTTGCTCCACTTCCTTCCTTAGCCAGGCTTCCTTTGATCTCTAACCCAGTTAGAGATATCATAGTAGCTTCACTAAAATCCTCTACCAGGAGGATTTACACAAGCAAATGGAAACGTTTCTCTTATTGGGCTAAGGCCCAAAATATTGATCCTTTTACTGCCCCTGTTCAGGCAGTTCTGGACTTCTTAGCAGAGATTTTTCATGCAGGCTCCTCTTCTTCCACAGTCAGAGTTCAGTTGGCTGCTATTTCTAATTTTCATGTCGGGATAGCAGATCATAATATTATGTCCCATAGGCTCTGCAGGGCCTTCTTGAAAGGAATTTTCCTACTAAAGCCTCCAATCAGGAATCCTCCTCCTCAGTGGGATCTAAATTTAGTGCTGACATCCTTGATTCTTCCCTTCTTCGAGCCAGCTGTTTCTTGTTCCCTGAAATATCTTTCTTGGAAAACGTTATTCCTAGTGGCTATTACATCTGCCAGGAGGGTGTCTGAACTTCATGCTCTTCGGTTCGACCCCTATTTGATTTTTCACAAAGACAGAGTATCTTTGAGAACTAATCCATCCTTTTTACCTAAGGTCGCTTCAAAAACAATCTGAATCAATCCATTGATCTCCCTGTATTTTTCCTAACTATTCAGATAGAGCTGAACAAAAGCTACATTATCTTGGCGTCCACCGTCAGCTTAGATATTATTTGGACAGAACAAAAAATTTAGAAAATCTGATCAACTTTTTGTTTCCTATGCGGATAATAAAAAGGCCTTCCTGTTTCTAAAGTGACTTTGTCCAGATGGCTTTCTTCGGTCATCACTGAAATTTATATGATCAGGGGAAAACAGCTGTGCTCAAAACCTAAAGCACATTCAACTAGGAGTTTAGCTACTTCTACAGCTTTTCAAGCTAGACTGCCTTTGGACACTATTTGTGCAGTGGCCACTTGGGCCACTCCTCACACTTTTGTTTCCCATTACAAATTGGACTTGGCCTCCAGGGACAGAGCCAGTTTTGGCTCTACAGTCCTCAAGAGTTTGTTCCATTGAGCCACCCAGGATAGAGGTGCTAGGGACGGTCCCATCAAGCAAGAATGAAGGCGAGATTGACAACTTAACATTAAGAAGTTATGTACCTACCATAACGTTCCATGTTAGTTGTCTTCTCCCCTTCTTTCTTGCGTCCCTCCCTCCTTCCCCCTGGCCTGGACAGACCTTGTATAAGAAACTATTATGCTAAAGACCATTCAGACCTGGTCCTTTTTCCATCTGTAAGTTTCTTCTTCCTTTGGGAAGTATTTTATGCTTGGTGTTATTGCCCTTTGTCAACAAACGAGATCTGGGTACTTACTGCCTTGCATCATGGGATATGGGGCTGCCTCGAGCTGGTAAAAGGAGTTCTCAAGCTAAAGCAAGTGCCGAGTCGGAGCCGAGGATCGGCTCCGAACCCATCAAGCAAGAAAGAAGGCGAGAGAAGACAACTAACATGGAACGTTATGGTAGGTACATAACTTCTTATTATGATTTATTCCAATTTCTTTCATCATTTTTCATCTCGCTTCTCATTGTGATTTCCTTGATGATTATTTTTAAGATGCAGTAGTTGTATTCCTTTGAATCTATTGCGTGAAGTTATTTTGATTCTGCATTTTCCTGAATATCATTTGCCTGAAACCCAAATGCTCAAACCCATTTACCTGAAAATTCATTTGACTGAAAATCATCTCCATAACAAATATACCATAACAATTTATTTGCAGGGGCAAGCCCTTCCTGCACCCCCTTATTTATATATACTAACTCTATGGCCGCACAACAGGGAAGACATGAAAAACACACCGCACACAGTTCATCAGTACTGAAGCAAAAGTGCAAACATCTACACATCTGGGGGTACACCATGGCGCTGACGACTGCAATTTACACATACTCTGCTAGACTTGCATCCCTAATAACTCCTATGATAAGAAGTGACACCATCACCTACTTTCTACAGACTTGTATGGTTTTCACTAAAATGAGTTTTCAGGCAAATGGGTTCAAATATTTGGATTTCAGGCAAAGGAAACCGACCCATTAAACCATATAGTTGGCCTGCCTTTGAACATTGTTAATATGGAGGATTATGATTGGGTTTCTGTTCATAACAAAGCTGTTGTGTTTGAGAAACAGACATCAAAAATCTGTGAAAAAGTTCTTGAAAGGTAGGTACATTCAGCAAGATAAATAAATAAATCTGGACACCTAATTAGCATACAATATGCTTTCCAAATAGCATAACACCTAATGGATGATGATAAATTCACCTGGAGAGGAGCAAAGTTAGTATCTTATAAATTGTCACTGTTATACCTGAAGTAACTACAATTTTGTTCTATGTTCAGCATATATTTATCTCAGAAATGAAAAATAAAATCAGTTTTTGAAGTACTCCCTGTTTTCTACTTCTGCTACAATTTTGCTTGCAGTAACTCCTAAAGAGTATTTGTCTTTACTAGTCTGTTTCCTAGCTGGTGCTACTTCTGTATTAATTATGCTGCTCATCATTTTTATTTTTATATACCATTTCATCTAGTTTAGTTTGATCAACTTGTAAACATGAAAGGTACCACCATCACTGTTAATCTCTGCTGTGCTCTATGGTTCTCATGGTTACCATACAAACAATCACATCTGAATTTGTCATCTGTAGTTCAATAAAATCTACTTTCCAACACCAGGATTATATGAAACAACACCTCTTCAAGTAACTCCGTTTCTAAAGCTACTGCTTTCTGTTGGTATAGAGTGGAGGCTGAGGCCCCAAACTCATATGCTATGCTGTGCCCCCATGTCTCCCTGACTGTAACAAATGTGAACTCAGTGCTCTTGACTAAGAAAGCTGTATGTAGTTGGAGTGGTGAAGGTTTTGGGTAACTGTATGTACTTTGCATATTTGCCTTTGTTTAGCAGTTTTGAAACAAAAATATGGTAGTAGTATCTTTAGACAGTCTAGGTTTTGATGTGTCTGACATAGGAACAGGCATGTTGATGGAATAGTTTCAAACAGGTCATTTCCAAATCGACTTAATTTATATACCTATGGCTTCATTTTCGTACTCTCATCTGAAGTTATTGCCTTCAAATGTAGACCAACTTTCAATAATTCACTGATTTTCTGATTACATGTTTTATCCAATGCAGGATTGTGAAGAAAGCCGTAGCCTGCCCTCTCAATCTGCAGCACAAGGCAAATAAATCCTGAATGGAGTTCCAAGACATCACAAGATGCATTCAAGGGGGTGGAGCCTGAATGGCTATTTGAAGGCAGTAAATTTTTGAGCTGCGTAAACTAGTATCAAATTCAGGAAATTTCACTAAACTATAATAAATATTTAATTTAATATTTAATAGTCTAAAATAACTAACTGCAAATTTTGGTGGATTTTTACAAGAAATTTCCTGTCAAAATACTCAGGAATCTTTTCACAGCAACTGAAGAGATCAGTAACCAGAAGAATTCTCACGCTGAACTGACACTAAAAAAGGAATTGCAAATGGTGACTACCACACTACAAGAACTATCTATAAAAATGGATGACTTCAAGGTTAATCTACAAAATCTAAGAGAGAATTCTCAGAAACAAACAGAAGTATTTAAAGAAATGCTTCAACGGCACCAGTCAAAAACAATAACTACTGAAACCACTTTCAGACATTGATGGAAGACTTAAGGAAGAGGAGACACAGACAGACTTTTTCCTGAAACAAAATACCTGGCTGTCCAACAAAGTAGATGAAATTAGAGAATAGGGAGAGAAGATCAAATATCAGGTTATTTGGTTTACCTGAGAATACAGAGGGAAAGAACATGATTTCTTTCCTAAATACATGGATACCAGAAGTTCTAAATCTTAAAGAAGGCTTTTCATATGGCATAGAAAGCACACATCGTCCTTTGGTAAATAAAATATTAGCATCATAGTCTCCTTCTACATCTGTGCCTCCAAGATCAATCATAATAAAATTTTTATCCTTTATGGACAAAGAACTGGTGTTAAAAATGGCATGGAGAAAAAGTCTTATAAAATATAACCAACATTTAATAAGATTTGATAATGACTACTCCACTAAAGTACTGGAACAGAGCAAAATTGTATGGCCACTAATTAATATTATTTTGTTTTAGAATTTTGAAGCCCACATAGCCTTTCCTGCAAAGATAAGGATACAGCATCAAAGTGAAATGAGAAGCTTTAACACTCAAGAAGCATTTCAATTTATCAAAAATATCATAACCATCCCAGAAGAAATGGAATGATCATCCCCGTCTCTGAAGAGATCCACTGATAAAAATACCTGGACTGGTGTTAAAAAGAAGAAACAGAAAACTGAAACTAAATTACCTACTTCTTTGAAATCTCTCAAAGTATCGACTGAATCCTAATAACTAAAAACCCTTTAAATGGATTTAAGTGTTTTATAACATTTAATTGCATACACATAAATACTACTTGAGAAAAAAGGACAAAGGTATGTTCTTATATTACCTTATAGTAATTTATAATTCTAAGTTATTTCTTATCTAAAACTATCAGTTCTAACATTTCTTCCCTTTCATCAGGTCACATGTCTCAATATTTATGTACTAGTGGTTGTCTGCTTGTTTATCTATTATTTGGGTTACTTTTCTGCCTGTCTATAAATATATATATTAGCTATAAGTGTAACTTATAGTTGAGTTTGGGCTGGTATTGCTTCAGTTGAGAGTGGTATGTATATTTAGTGTTTGACTTGATGATTTATACTTATTTGCTTACATACTACATATAATTTGAGTGCTAATAATAAATAATTGATGTATCCTTGCTTTGTATTGATCAAAATGGTGGCTGAAATTTCCCTTGGAAGCATTGTTGAGGTGCGTGGATATGACTATGTATTTTGGTCATTGCTATTGTTGAGTGCCCATTTACTTTGGAAACATTTCACCTTGAAGTAAATGCGAACAGTGCTGTGAGAACAATTGTATTGCTAGACTAGAGCGGGTGGGACACTGCATGGCTTGTGTGGAGTTTTGTGAGATATGAGGTATGGAAGGAAAGTCGCTTTCATAACTAGTAACATAATCTTGAAATGACAAGCTCGCATTTTTGTTTGTGTTCAGGGATGAGAGATCCCTGATGATGTTTGATAAATGGGCTTATATGGGGCTTCGGGTTCCCGGGTAGTACTGAGGAATGTAAATGAAATCCCCTGGATAATATATTGATAAAAAGAGTCTGGTATATAGCAAAATACATACAATAAAATGCACTGAACTGTGGTTTGTCGAGCGCTTGTGGAGGAATGTGTAACGAAAGGGCACAGCTGTTAAAGAATGGGATGTGTATGTGTATGTGTGGAGAAGTGAATGAGGAGAGATTTGGAGGCTTGGTGTTTAGAATCGTTGTTTGATGGATGGAAGTACTTGAGTCTGCTGATTCCTAAAGTCTGGATGAGATGGTGTGTTCACTGAATTGTGGAAAGGCTCACGGAAAGTGCTCATGAGGCTTATTAACATAAAAGTTAGCTTTCCTTACAGTAAATTATTTGAGCGACAAAATCAGCTCACAAGAAGTTAAGAAAACGATTTTAAAATCTATAGGTCTCACGAGCTGTGTATTCACTTAACTATGTAACTGTGTTGATGAATATTTACTGTAGTTATGGTTACATGCTTGAGCCGATGTGATTGGTTACCAATATGCGCTCTCTTTAAAGAAGCATGAACACATATTGTAACTTAAGTGGAGTGAACAGCTTTTATGATTTTAACTAATTTTTGGAAACTCGAAAATAATAGTTTGTCTAAAATATTCAATAAAGTAAACATAAACCAATTTATGTACACAGTATACTAGGGAAGCATAAGACTCTGATATGTAAAAGGATTTGCGTAAAGTTGTGAGATAATAACTTGAGCTCTTAATTATGCCTCTGTTATGTGACCTGAGCTCAAAATATGACAACTTCGATTTTGGATACTAGGTGCCAGTTAACATTTATGTTAATGAGAGAAACTATCTTAAAGAGAAACCTTTTCTACTCTTTGTAGTATTTTGGTATTAGGATTATTGTAAAAATAAGTCTTGCTCAATTAGTAGGTATACTGTATTTTCTGATGTTATGCTGAGATGGAAACACTGCGTGTGGAGCATGTCAAACTTTTACTGTGTTGGAGGGTTAGCTACTTATAAGGCCTTTCTGAAGATCACTACATTATGAATTAGTTGACAGTACATACACTATTCAATTTAACAAAGGCTTTCACACTGAATTCATGGGAGGTCTTGCCAGGATAATGCAAAACATTTTGGAAGATATACGTTGCTTCGTAGCATTGTGGCTTGTGACTGTTAAAAGACAAATGAATTGGAGAAACGTGAATAACATAAATGTACAATGTTAGAAACTCATCATAAAGTAGAATGACAGGAAAATGAGATTTAATATATTGTGTTCCATGGTAATACTCTTCGTACTACAGTGTTGAGAGCTGTGGGGTTGCAAATTTTGTGATTGAGATCCAAGTTCAGACCTTTAGTGATACATTAGATTGAGAATGGTTTAAATGAAGGATTGTTACAAGCTGGCATTATGGGCACTATATTTCAGTTGCTTAGTAATGTCAATATTGGGGGATGTTATTGATGGTAGACAGTTAATAAGAAGTTAGTTCTTTACAGTCATCATTCAGGGAATGCTTGTGGAGAATGAGATTGAAGCCCTGTTTCATGAGAAGGTCAGAGATGGATTGATAATTTCTTGTCTAAAGATCTTGATCAGGAAGATACATCCCACACCAGTAGTTGTATAATGGTGATTTGACTGTATAATTAACTCTGTGAGCACCAGTTGTAAGAACTTAACTCTTTTATTATGTGAACATAAAGTCAAACTAGTGCCACCTGCAGGTGATGACTAGCAATAACAAGCATTCCTTTAATAATTATGAAAACAAGAGCTCATATTTCTGAATATAGAAGCCAAAACATTTCAAATAAGTAAAGATGAAGATTCAGAATGTTGTCTGAATCAGAATGTTCAATTGGTTGTCTCCTATTCTAGAAAACAAGATGTCACTTTGGTGCTATATATCTCGGAAACTTAATATACACTGTATATTTCCTGCAACTGCAGACCTACTAATAATCAGAATGTCTATTTTAAATCTGATAATATAATACAGTGTATTGTTGTAAATGTGTATTCATTTCTCTGATACAGAGTTCATGATAAAGTAACCAGATAAACAAATAGACAAATACTGCAATGCGGTGTTATATTAATATGTGAGTACCTTGATGTATTACATTCCAGGAAACTTTACACACAACTTTCATAACAGATGTCATAATGAGAGCAAATTTTAAACTTATAATATAGATTAATTGATTAGTTCCTTTAATATGAAGGAAATATATACACTTGTTTGTAAGATTGATTTAGGATATAATAATCTTCAGAAATAGCTATTATATGGTACAAGCTAGTCTGACAAAGGTTTAAACAATTAGCGAATTTAATGAAAATCTTTATTATAAGGATATATGCATTTGAAATACATGTTACGAACAAATTCAGGAAAATAATCATTATATTAGATATTTGTTATGTTTATGCTCAATCGATTAATTAGTTTTATATATATATATATTGATGTATATAAGCAATTACTTATGTTGCTGAATGACAATTTACAGAAAGTATTTTAGTAGATTCCTTTTATATAGGAATGTATATATGGAGCTCTAGTAAATAAAAAAAGGAAGTTAGAGAAGATAGTACATCAGATGTATCAATCTGATGAACTAGAAATGTATTGCATTCCATGGTGGGCAAGACATAATGTACAAAATAGTTCAATGTTAATTTTCTTTTTAGAAGTTAAATCATTAATTTGTTTTTTCAAGCCTGACATATTTCTAGCATTTATGTTAAAGTTAATATCTTACACTGAGATATATAGAAATTTACAAATTAGTACTTTTGTATTCTTTGTAGTGGAGTTGAATTCAGTAAGCATATTGACACCCTAAATACTTCCGTAAAATAACTTGACATGGATATCTCATTATTTTCTTTAAATATAAATTGTTTACATAGCCCAAATAAACAATCTAACAAGATATCTGAAGATAAATAGACCCCAATTAATCTTTTTACAAGAAAATAATTTCGAAATCAATTATAAATTTAGTTGGAATCCAAGTGATTATAGACTCTTAGCATGCTTCAAATTTAAATCTAAGAAAAGGGGGGCAACAATCTTATGGAGAAACAATTACCTAAATCCTGAAGTAATATGTAGATAATGATGGACTTATAGCTATAGTCATACTGAAATTGAATAATAAGTTATGGACATTAGCTAACTTATACTGGTTTCCTGGTATTGGGATAGGAACAGTTAAAAAAACATTTAGACTAAATCATAAATATTTCTTAAAGGAATCTAATAATAGGAGGGGATTTTAATTGTATAACTGATACATCTGAAACTGCTAATAAAAAAGATCCATGTTTATCAGCTTCTGCAAAAATATTAAAAAGATGGACTGAGTCACTAAAATTGATATATACATTTAATGTTATTGATAATAATTCCCTGTTATTCTCACATCAAGATTATAGGTATGGCACTAAAACGAGACTTGATAAAATTTTTATATCACAAGATATCCAATCAAAAATTACTTCTTTCTCAGTAATCCCATGCCCTTTATCAGATCACAATTCACTAGTTCTAAAATTACAAGCAGATTTTAAACCACTAACATTCCTATATAGAATACCCTCATACATTATAAAAATCAAAGAATTTAAACAATGGTTAGTGAATGAACTTAATATCTATTTAGACATAAACTAAAATGCAGAAGTCAACATAGTAATGGTCTGGGATGCACTAAAAGCATATATTTATGGGAAAGTGATAGGCTGGTATAAAAATAAACTCAAAGAATGGGAATCTGAACTACAAGAAATACAAAGGAAACTTACATTATATATATCAAAAAATCACCTTAATTTAAATGAATATAAGAAAGAAATAGAAGAGCTAAATAAAAGATACAACAATATATTAAATCATAAAACCAATTTAGTTATAGAAAGGTTAAAAATAAATTCATATGCTACTTCTCCAAAACATTTACATAACTTGTCGGTTAAAGTCAAAATGCAATCTAAATCTAATACTATTACTAATATTCTACACGAAGAAAGACATAAGAAGGTCATGGAAATAGGAGATATACTAGATGCTTTCAAATACCATTATAATAAACATTATAAGTATAATACAATAGATCATTCCATTTTAGGAGATATGACCTCTAATATTAAATCAATACCGGATAGTTTACATAGAAACGTACAAAAACCCATTGCACTCAGAGGTCATGGATAAAATCATAGATAGTAAATCTGGTAAATTAATTGAAATCCAAACCCATGCAATTATTCCCCTTCATGGAAATACTCTTTAATTATACACATTTTAAAATAAAATAAGGATGCCAGTCTATGCAGTTCATATAGGCCAATTTCATTATTAAATAATGATTATATTTTTTTTATGACCATTCTGGTAAATAGAATAAAAACTCATTTAAAAGAAATCATTAATGATGACCAAACTGGATTTATTCAAAATAGACATGCACATGATAACATCAAAAGAATATTGACCTTAATAGATTATTTAAATAAAGACAATATAGAAGCCTTGACTCCTTAAATTGGGACTATCTTATTAAAATTTTAGAAGCTTATGCATTCCCTCTTCTCTTTATTACATTTATTAAAAAAAGTATATGAAAATAATTTAGCTTATGTTAAATTAGGACCCTTTAATTCAGAACCTATGCAAGTTATGAGAGGTAAAGGACAGAAATAAAACTCAACTCAAAAATGTGGAAGAACGAAGTACTGAGAAACAGGCAAAACAGGCAATACAGGCTCAATTCACCACCTTTAATGTAAGCGCTTTTGGTAGAGAGATTCTCCCCACCTTCTTTTTTTCATTTTGTCTGAGGAAGGTGGGGAGAATCTCTCTACCGAAAGCGCTTACATTAAAGGTGGTGAATTGAGCCTGTATTGCCTGTTTTGCCTGTTTCTCAGTACTTCGTTCTTCCACATTTTTAAGTTATGAGAGGTACTAAACAGGGGATGCCCAGTGTCACCCATCTTATTTGCATTGGCTATCGAACTATTGGCTATATTAGTACAAAATAATCCAAAGATAAAAGGAATAAATATATTTGACCAATATAACTCTAAGATCATGCTCTTTACTGATTATGTACTTCTAACTATTTTGAACTGAAAAGATGTTTTAGATGAACTAGATATTCTGTTGGAGAAATTTTATAAGATTTCAGGACTTTGCTGTAACAAAAATCTAAATTTCTACTAAATAAAAAAGAGGACATACAAATAGATAAGAATAGCATCATAGGAACACAAGCTACAACAATAAAATACTTAGGGATTGATTTATTTGATAATATACAAGATATAAAGGAAAATAACTATAAAATAATTATTGAGATAATAGAATCCCTAGTGAATAAATATAATAATCTATTCTTAGTGTTTGAAGACAGACTTCAAGTAATTAAAATGGTTCTTCTCCCTAAAATCATATATATATAGTACAAGCTATTTTGTTAATTCCTGAGAGATCTTAAGAAAATAACATCATTATTACTAAGGTTCTTATGGTACCCTAAAAGAAACAGAATATCTTATATGCATCGTATAAGACCATGGGATCAGGGAGGAATACATTGCCCAGACATCGAAGAATATATAAATGCTACATTACTTAAAACTGTGATTGAATGGATTAACACCAGATGTTAAGTTGTCTATCTCGTTTTCATTCTTGCTGGATGGGTTCGGAGCCGAACCTCGGCTCCGACTCGGCCACACTAAAAGCTCGAGATCTAGTTCCACCGGCTCGAGGCTCCCCTATATCCCACAATGCTAGGCGGTAATTCCTCAGATCTCGTTTGCCGCTATAGCAATCGAGGTGCATTTCAACCAGCTCGTCTAGTTAGTTTTAAAAAACTAGTTGCTATCTTAGATAGACCCCCCCCCTTTTAAGTTAGTTTTCTTCATAGTTTTATAAAGTAGGTAGTTTCCTTCCATTCCTAGTTAAAATTTTCCCTTTTTTTTCCTAAAACTCACTAGAGTTCGTCCCTTGGGCTTTAGGCCCAGTCCCTCCCTCCCTAGTAGTTGGAGTGACTGTTTTTTTTGTAGGGATTTAATTTTTCTAAATTACTTGTAATTTAATTTTTAATAAGTGTAATCGGTGTGTGTGTGTGTTAGTGTGTGGTTACACTTTTTTCTTCTTTAGACATGTGTAAAGATTCAAAGGTCTCAGGCTTTAAGAAGTGTGACTCGTGCTGTCAGAAGATGTCTCTGACAGACGGTCACACTTCTTGTGTATATTGCCTGGGACCTTTGCACCTGCAGGACTCATGTGCTGTTTGCCATGGCTTCAGCCCTAGAGTCCTGCAGGAGCATAAAAATAAGCTCATTCTAAGGGGCTTATTGAAGCCTGAGGGTCCCCCAACGCAATCTTCGGGGAAACCCTCGAAGCCTACAAGACCATCGGCTCCGGTATCTGAGTCGTCTTCTGGGGTTTCGAAGGCTGTTCGAACATCGGCTCCGGCTGGAGACTCTCGAACTCATGTCCCTGCTATTTCCTCGGCTCCGGCCGGAGCCGAGGCAGACACCGGTGAGTCGGCTCTGATCAGATTATCGGAACCGACCTCTAGCAAAAGGTCCCGGTCACCATCTATCAGCTCCGTTCATTCGGCTCCAGCATCTCCATTGTTGTCTGAACGGAGCCATAGGTCTCACTCCTTTAGGTCTTCGAGACTATCAGATCATGACCTTCAGAGGGTAGTGAGTCGACTTCTTAAGTCCGAGGCACTAGCCCAGATGCTTCAAAGCCCGACTCAACAGTCGATGGCTAATCCCATCACTCAGAATGTTCCTCCTCCGACTCCTTTGAGTTCGGAGCTGGGGCGGCACGGACCCGAGACTGTGGCTGTGTCGGAACCGATACCGTTGTCTTCGGTACCGTCGTCTGCTCCGATATCTTCCTTGGAGGAATCTTGGCGCTGGACTTCCCTCGTCGGCTCCGAGGGGGCGAGTGGCATCGGACCCTTGTTCGACCCCGCTCTCCCTCTCGGTGCTTCGGTGCTGGTGAGTTCGGCTCCGACATCGGCCTCGGAGCCATCACTGTCGGTGCCGGGGGGGGGTTTCCAGCTTTTCGGAGCAGAGACCTCTGCTTCTCCCTGACAGGGGTGCTTTCGAGGTCATGAGGAGCATGTTGGAACCTGGTTCAACCCCACAGTCAGCTCCATCTGCCCCTCCCTCCATGGTGCCTCCAGTGATTTCTGCTCACTCCCTCATCCCGGATCGTAGAGAGTCAGCTCCTCAAGTATCCCCAGTGGGGATCTCCTCCTCTTCCGAGGCCTCTGCTGACCCGGTAGAAGAGCCCCCTAGGAAGAGGCAGTGCAAGAGGAAGCACATTGACTCCCCTGAGTCTGTCACCTCTGACACCGATTTAGAGGATTCTGAAGGTTCTCCTCGTTCCCCCTCTGAAGATGTCTCTTTTGCAGACATCCTCGAAATCTTAAAACAGAGGGGGAATTAGCCAGCCCTCAAACCTTCAGAGGATGAATCGGTGTATCTTGAGGCATTTGGCTCTCGCCCTTCCACCTCCGGGGTGTCCCCTCCTTTTGACCCCCTTATGCAAGTGGTGGCAAAGAAGGCCTGGACGGCTCCTGACTCTGTGGACCCCACCCCCAGAAGACCTTCAAAGTTTATCACTGCCCCCAAGGATAAAGAATTCTTAACCAAAGGCGTCTCTGTGGATGCTATGGTGGTGGCTGCGGCCACCAAGAAGGAGCTAGCTGATCCTTCAGTGACTGTCCATCCTCCTAACAAGGAGTCTAGGACTATGGACAGGTACGGGAAGTGGATGTTCTCGTCAGCGACCTTTTCTATGCGCTCGCTGAACTACCTGTGTCATTTCACTCGTCTCCAGAGAGATTTGATTAAGGAAGCGAGCGAAATGTTAAAGGATCCAACAGCTGTGGGTTTTCAGGATAGGATGAACTTTCAGCTGGCTACCCTCAACTCAATAGTTAACTCCTCCATGCGCCTCCTTTCATATGCGAGCGAGTAGAGCGGCAGGTACAGGTGTGGCCTTATGTCGGCACGCCTGGATGCGGCTATGTAATTTTGCAGACCCTTTCAAGATGTCCTTCACTAACTCCCCGTTTGATGGATCATCCCTCTTTGGTCCTCAAGTGAAGGAAACCCTGACTAGGTGCGAGACTGAAGGCAAGACTCTCTCTGCCGTGGGAGTCCGTTTTTCTACTCCTTCTCTGCCTTACCCCAAAGGCCAGAAGGGGGAAAGATGTGGTTCCACAAACAATCTCGAGGAGTTTCACCTGACGCACAGAGTCGGTTCCCCTCTAGAGGCAGAGGGGGGAACAATAATGGTAGACGCTGTCCTAGAGGCAGAGGGGGCCCGCAGAATCAGGGCAGTTGAGAAACCTTCTCTGACAAGCCCTTTCAGCATCCCTGAGGTGTTGCCCGACTGTCCACCTTCGGAGGCAGTTGGGGGAAGATTATCTCTGTACCCAGAAGCCTGGCTATGCCTAACTCAAGACAAGTGGGTACAGTCTATCATTTCCGAAGGCTACACAATCCCATTCTTTTGCATTCCAAAGCAATCAAAAAAATCCCTTCCAGACATTCCACCCAGTCAAAGGGAGCAAGCAGCACTAGAAATTTCAAAGCTGCTTGCAAAAAGAGCCATTCAACCAGTTCCAGCAGACCAACAAGGGTCCGGAATCTACTCCAAATTCTTTTTGGTTCCAAAGAAAACAGGGGACTGGAGACCCATTTTGGATCTCAGCAACTTGAACAAGTCTGTCAAGAAAACAAAATTTCGGATGGTCACGCTGCAGTCCATTCTACCCCTTTTGGGGCGGGACAACTAGATGTGCTCTATAGATCTCCAGGATGCATACTATCACATCAGAATGAGCTGACGCTCCAGGAGATTCCTCCGCTTCAGGCTGGGAACCAGTCATTTCCAATTCAGGGCCCTGCCCTTTGGACTCACTACAGCCCCCGAGTGTTTACCAAATGCATGGCAGTGGTCGCCTCTCATCTGAGACGACCAGGATTCCAAGTGTTTCCGTATTTGGACGACTGGCTCCTTACAGCCCCCACCAAGCATCTTCTGCTTCTTGCCAGAGACTACACTTTTCACACGTCAAACAATAGGCATTTCAATAAATTACGAAAAGTCTGTCTTGTCGCCTTGTCGTGTTATTACCTTCATAGGTGCAAATCTAGACACAGTCAACATGTCAGCCAGACTCTCAGAACAGAGAATAGCAGACATACACAGACAAGTCTCTCTTGTCTTGCAGAGCAACAAAATCAAAGTCAGACTGATCCTGAAGGTCTTAGGGATAATGGCAGCTGCTATCCCTCTCCTTCCTTTAGCCCGATTCCACATGAGAATCTTACAATGGATGCTCTTCACACAATGGTCGTACCAACAACTTCCAATGTCCCATTCCATTGCGATAACACAATCATGCAGGAATCATCTTTCTTGGTGGATCACATCCCATCAGCTCTTCCTAGGGAGACCCTTTGTTCCTCCCCCTCCGGTTGCTACACTGACAACGGACACCTCCCTGATCGGGTGGGGGGGCATTACCAGGGCAGGACGGTCCAGGGCATATGGCAACCTTTCCAATGCCACTTGCACATAAATGTCCTAGAGATGAGAGCAGTGCTTCTAGCGTTGCAAGCCCTACAAGACTCTCTTCCCAAAGGAACTATAGCAATTCAGACAGACAATATGTCTGTAGTGTGGTACATCAACAAACAAGGCAGAACCAGATCCTACCCCTTATGTCGAGAGGCACTCAGACATTCCTGGGAAGTCCAATGTGATTGCAGACAAATTGAGCAGAGCTATTCTCATGCCTCACGAGTGGTCTCTGAAGAATTCAGTGTTGGACAAAGTCTTTCGAAAGTGGGGCCGACCTTGCTGCGACCTTTTTGCTACTCCCCAAAACAGCAAGTGCGACGATTATTTCACCCTCTTTCCCCAACCAGGCCATCCCAGCAGAGACGCTCTAGTCCACGATTGGCCCCGGGGACTTCTGTATGCTTTTCCTCCCTTTCCACTATCTCAACTAATACAGAAAGCCATCGCTCAGAAAGCTTCCATGATCCTCATTGCCCCTTACTGGCCTCGACAGATTTGGTTCCCATTTCTTCACCGTTATCTGTTGGAGCAACCCTGGCATCTGGACCCAGTTCCAGACCTCTTGACCCATCAGTCGGGTCAGTTGCACCGCTCCCTCCCTTCTCTGAACCTCACAGCATGGTTTCTCCAATTCCAACTCTAGCCAGGCTTCCTCTAATATCTCACTCAGTTCGAGATATTTTGATAGCCTCTCATAAATCTTCCACTCGGAAGAGTTATCATAGTAAGTGGAAACGTTTTTCCTATTGGACGCATTCAGAGGATATAGATCCTTTCACTGCTTCCATTCAATCAGTTCTAGATTTTCTAGCTGAACTTTTCCACTCAGGTTCGTCTCCTTCTACCATTGGCAGCTATATCTATCTTTCATGTTGGAGTCTCAGAGTCCTCCATTATGTCTCTCAAACTCTGCAAAGCCTTTTTAAAGGGAGTTTTTCTCCTCAAACCACATATTAGGGATCCTCCTCCTTAATGGGATCTCAACTTGGTACTGGCATCCTTAATTCTTCCCCCCTTTGAACCTGCGGCTTCATGCTCAATGAAATTGCTATCTTGGAAAACACTCTTTTTGGTAGCTATTACTTCAGCCAGAAGAGTCTCTGAACTTCATGCTCTTTGTAGTCGATCCCCTTATCTTTTGTTTCATAAGGATAGGGTGTCTTTACGTACCAACCCGTCCTTTTTGCCTAAGGTAGCTTCACTGGCAAATTTGAATCAAACCATTGATCTTCCTGTGTTCTTTCCTAACTATTCGAACAGATCGGAACAAAAATTACATTGGCTAGACGTTCATCGCCAACTTAGGTACTATTTAGATAGGACCAAACAATTTAGGAAGTCTGATCAACTGTTTGTTTCCTATGCAGAAGGCAGAATGGGCCTTCCAGTTTCTAAGGTATCTCTTTCTAGATGGCTTACTTCATTGATTACCTTTGTGTATGAAATCAGACATCAACAGTTGCCAACCAAACCCAGGGCTTATTCAACTAGAGCTTTAGCTACATCTATAGCTTTCCAAGACAGACTGCCTATTGATTCGATTTGTTCAGCAGCTACTTGGGCCTCTCCCCATACCTTCATTTCTCATTATAAGTTGGACTTCGCCTCTAGGGACCGAGCCAACTTTGGTTCCACTGTACTCAAGAGTCTGTTCCGATAGGCCACCCGGGACAAGGTGCTAGGGACGCGGTCCCATCCAGCAAGAATGAAGGCGAGATAGACAACTTAACATTTAGAAGTTATGTACCTACCATAACGTTCCATGTTAGTTGTCTTCTTCTCGCCTTCTTCTTATATATATATATTTTTTCCTCAGTTAGGTTTAGGACACCTTTCAGTCAGCCTATAGAGGTGGGTTACCCTTTTTTCCATATTATGGAATTTTTCTTGCTGGGCCTAGCTTACAAACGAGATCTGAGGAGTTACCACCTAGCATTGTGGGATATAGGGGAGCCTCGAGCCGGTGGAACTAGCTCTCGAGCTTTTAGAGTGGCCGAGTCGGAGCCGAGGTTCGGCTCCGAACCCATCCAGCAAGAAAGAAGGCGAGAAGAAGACAACTAACATGGAACGTTATGGTAGGTACATAACTTCTAATTATACATCCAATTGGAAAAAATGACATACAATTATTATATTAAATGAAGACAAACTTACTAAAAATTCTATTATAGGAAAGAATAATACTCTGTGGTATTCATTGTTTATAAATATACAATATAATATAACTAAACCAACAAAGACATATGTAATAAATCATATATATGATCATTTTAAAACGTTTATAAACATGAATATGGAATTAAAGAACTGGTTTCCAACATTAATTCCCTTCAGCATTACAAAAAAATTCTAAATAGAATACACAGACATATTCATCTACTGGGAACAGAAAATACTAATTTGTTGGCTCCAATGTATAAAAAAAAATCAAAAAAGTTTTGGATATACAATATATGATGACAACTTGTAAATTAAACTCTCATGAATGGTTAATGCTTCAGAATATATTAACATTCTCCGAAGATCTATGTAGCATAATAAATGATTCTTCATTCCCAACTGTTCCTAAATTTATAAGTAGATTGTTTGAAATTATATATAATAATGAAAATATGAGGAATGGAACCTCTTATTTATATAAGTTATCAAATTACAAATCAATACCCAAAACAACATATTGGCAATTTATTACTAGAGGATATTCGATTCAATTAACCCAAGGGAAAAATTCAAATATATTACTCTCAGTAAAACTGACCTCTAGTTCTCAGTAGTGGAGAATATTTACCTGGGAATTCCTACATAGAACCTTCTTAACTCGTGATAAAATTTCAAAAATCAATACTACTTGCAATGGAGTATGCTGGAGATGTCAACAGTGTGATAAAGCTGACTGGTCTCATATATTTTATGATTGCATAAAAATTAAACCCTTTTGGGAAAATATTAATAATTTCTTGCAGGCAATTTATACAGATAATATTGTCTTGAACAAAGCTTTAATTTTACTAAATGTGACTGAAGAGGACTCTTAAAAGAAAACTAATCTTTACGTCCTATGGACTATATTAGCCATAGCTAAAAAGTGCATAACAAAGAACTGGAAATCTACCAAAGCACCTAGAAGAGAAGAATTTCTAAGCTTATTGAAGAAGACAGCTTTAATGGAAGTTAAAATCAAAGAATTAAGACTGCTTCCAAATCCAATAATTAATAATCCTTGGAGAAAAGTTTTGACATTAATTGATACTTTACAAATGGACCCAACCTCCTCTTAAAGAAATTAATCTTAAGTAAATTTCATTATTTGTTTAAATTGTCAATTATTCACGTCAGGCTATATGTAAATATTTATATAGTTTATTCTATGGTTAATATGAATCTACATTGTAAAACTATTTCTTATTGTTGGTTGATGATCAAAATAAAATTTTTTTGAGTAAAAAAAAAACAAGATGCATTCACACAATTACTATTACACAACATGCATATCAACATGCAAGATAAACAATCACCAGTTAACCACCACCAAATCACCAGTGAAAAGAAAAGTAAAAAAAAATAATGCATGTTAGGTGTCTAACGTTCTATGCTTTGGGCTTCTGACTCTGGTTGTTATAGAAAAAGGCCATTCCTTTCTAAGTTAACTAAACTTACTCTGAAATGGCAGACTCTCTGCCTGGGGTAGCAGCTGCTCACTTAACTCAACCTGTATAAGTCCCCCTCCTGTCATTGTCTATGAATCCATCTTTAATTTATCTTTCTCTTCTCCTGCCCATCCCTTGAAAAGTTACATTAATCTGCCCTGCAACTATTGTAATATTGGCAACAGTTCCATCTAGTAACATCATTAAAATAAGTTTATACTTAAAATATCTGGTGTACTTCCTTACTTTGTACCAAAATTTCTGATTGCTTCTAACAACTTCAGCAAGACCAAGATCGTCCCCTCTCTGTTATCCCTCACTGCACTCAGGCTCTCTCTGCGCCTCTCCCTTGCCACCATTTCTCACCCACCCCTCTACATGTATATTTGCTTTTAACTAGCCACTCCCTCTAATCTCCCCTAACCAATCACAACATAACAATCTTTCTAAACTCCACTAAATTACCTAACCCATACTACAAATAGCTAGTAATTACTTCCACCAATCATCACTTCAACTATACTCGCACAGTTTAACCTCCACTACTTTAAGTAACTCTCATGTTTTAACCTCACGTACATAAATTCACAACACCTAACTACTTAATCACTGACAACTTAACATTATGTTGACTACACTCTACAATTCCCCTAGTTCCCACTACACCTACTCATCTGACCTCCTACCTTAATTAACTCAACATTACATCATCATTCCAAACTCCCCCCAATCCCTAACCATTCGCAACAAAAACTCACTATTCTGAAGATATCACCATTTATTTACAATGGCACATACATTGATCTAGCAACATTTGTAGTACTCCCTCATCAGCCTTATTCCCATATATCCTTGAGATATAGCAAGTTAATTTCTAAATACCTAAAAACAATCTTGCATATAACATCCCAGTTTATTCTTAGTGGTGACATGCACCCAAATCCTGGCCCTAAAAATAATCTAAACCAACCCACCAGCCAGCAGCAAAACCTACTGAACCTCCCCAGAAAAGGAACGGACTTACTAATACTAAATATAAACATAAGAAGTATAACTAACAAAATACAAGAAGTACATACTACACTCTCCTGACATTGCTGTAATTACTGAAACCTGGCTAAAGCCAGAAATCAATAGCAACAAAATAATACCTTCTGGATATAATATATATATAGACAAGACAAAGTCCAAAAGAGGTGATGGCATAGCCATTTTATTCAAAAAAGAACCTCATACTTTCTGTTGACCATACCACCCCATATGTTAATAACAGTGAGATTATGTTCACTAGTTTAAAAATTTAAAAATCAACTCAAATAAACATATAAATATAGTTGGAGCCTGTATTCCCCCAGAAATAATCTTAACCCTTTAGAGCACATCTTACACTGGACAGTAAAAACCCTTCCTCAAAAAAACAATTATACTAGGAGACTTTAATAGCAACTGGTCCTCCTGTAACTCACTAAACACCACTGACCATATCAACCTCTATGGCATCACTCAGAAAATTTGTACAACTACTAGAGTTGATAAAGCAACAAAAAATGAGTCCTTGACTGGATACTAACTAACCATCCCTCACTATCAGTGTCTCCCTGATACTCTGTGACCACCTTCCTGCCTTCTTACTCTGTCACTGAATAAATCCAATTAGTTACCAGAAAATCTGAAATAAAAGAAATTTCAACTCCCAATACTTTATATCCACACTCAAATTCTGCAATTGGACTCCAATCAAATATCTCCCATGACACCGCATTAGAGTATTTTAACACTCCCTTCCTTAACATCTTAAATAAACTGTCTCTTACCAAAACAATAAGAATGAAATCCAACTATGCTCCATAGCTCACCAAAGAGACAAGATCACTACTAAAAACTAGAGACAAGGCCTGGTAAATGGCTCAGTCATAAAAATGTAGTAAATCAACAGAAATATATCTAGAACTAAGAAATCTAAAAGGCAAATCAGACAGGTCAAAATAAACTTCCATAGTGACATAGAATTGAATCATAAAGAAAAAACACAAAAGTTGTGGTCCACCATACAAAGATTCTACAGCCAGGACATGTTAGCATACCACCCCCATAAACCAGCAATGCTGCAGACAATACTGACATTCTATTTAACAAATATTTCACCAAATCCATACTAGACCTCGCAAACAACAACCAGTCATAATCTCCCCTTGCCCTTCTCATCATCAATACAGGATGACAATTACCTTTCCCTTACAGTCTGTTCCAATAAGTACTATAGACAAATATCTTAAAAAGTTTACACCCACTACACTAGCAGCAGATAAACTGCCTACTGAATACCTCAAAATTGCTGCTGAAGCCATCTCGTATCCAGTCTCTGTACGCATAAAGCAACCCATCTCAGAACAACAAGTCTCAACACTCTAGAAAATATCACATATGCATACCCTTGCACAAAAGTGGCAACTCAACAGAACAATCTAACTACCAGCCTATAGTTATTTTATCTCCTTTATCAAAAATCCTTGAAAAATGCATACATTCTCAAATTCTAAACTCTTTCTTAACTAATAATCTTCTAGCTAATACTCAGCATGGATTCCACCCTAATCATAGCACCACCACTGTCCTCAGCTTTACAAACACTGTTAACTATCACCAAACTGAAGGAAACTTGTTTTTCTATCTAGCCTGATCTTTCAAAGGCTTTTGTTACTGTATCTCATAAACTCTTAAATGCACTTTCTGAACTAAATCTAAGTCATTCCACACTCACATGGTTCCAGGACTATCTAACTGGTTGCCAACAGGCTGTAAAATGGCAAAATAATCTCTCTCCTCTCTTGGTTTTTAATTTGGGAGTTCCACAAGGTTCTATCTTAGGTCCTCTTCTTTTTACTGTATTAATAACCTTCATACTAACACACTACATGCCACCTTGGTACAATATGCAAATGACTCAGCCCTTATTTGTTCTGCTCCATCACTCCAACTACTTCAGCAAATAACTCAGGAATCCTTAACTGCCATTGAAGCTTGGCTAATAAATGCACAACTTGTACTCAACTCCAATAAAATCAAACTGATGCTGTTTCATCCAACAAAAGCCACAGAGCCCATCCCACCATTCAAAATCATCTCACCCAGCAATACCACTATTACCCCAGTCCCCCAAAACCAAACTTCTCGGGGTTATTATAGATCGCAACATGAAATTTTACCTACACATAGCCAAAATTATAAAGAAAGTACACAAAAAACTTAGTACCCTGTACAGATGTAAAAAACACCTACCTAATATTACTAAGGCCATCATTGCCAGAATCCACCTTGTCTCTGCCCTCGTCTATGCATCTGCCAACCTTGTGAACCTAAAGAAATCTGATTTAACAAAACTTGACATTTGCTATAACAAAATTGTAAAGTTCGCCACTAATTCTACTTATAGGTCCCAACACTGCTTTGCCCTCAGACATCTCTCTTGACTAGAATTACCCAGTCTACTAACCTTCAACTAACTAACCATAGCTCATCAACTGCTTTACCAACCTGAAAAAACTCCATCTCTCCAAAACCTATTAAATCACTACTCGAATACTCCGTTGTTATGCCCCAATAACAAATCACTAATATACAAAATCAAAAGTAAAAATACAACTGGTGACCCTCTACTCCAACTGCATTGCAAAAATCTGGAATACCTTGCCCTTAACATAAGTCCCACAACTAGCAAACCGAACTTTAAAAAACTTCTCAAAGCCCACTTTATCTACTAGATGGATGTGTTCCTGTTTTGACCAAGGCTAGTAATTAACTTATAAACAACTAGCAATGAAAATACTGCTACTCTTTTTTTCTTTCAATTTGTTAAACAACTTAAACTCCTATAGTAGGATTCTCATACTTACTGTCACTTTCAATTCCTTTCATTGCATATTTATTCTTCTGTATGTATCTCAAAATCTCGCTACTTAAGATCACTGTCATCATTTTTCCTAGTTATATATGTCCTACCTTAGATTTATTTGCTGGATTAAGAGGAACTTTATTTACTTGAAATCTATTTCATCAACCTAGATATGTAGTCTGTCTAACCTGTTCTACTTTTGTGTCTCTGGTATTAAGTAGAGCTTTTTTTCAATCATCAGCATTGAACTGTAGTCTTTGATATATATATATATATATATATATATATATATATATATATATATATATATATATATATATATATATATATGTATGTATTCTATTTTCTGTTTGCATGATAAGTTAAGTGGAGCTTTTCTCCCCGGGCCTCCTCTGAAAATAGATTATATCTCCAGTTGAACTTTCCCGGTAAACAAATTTAACGTAAATAAACAAATAAATAATAAATGTGTACTTCCATTCTTGGGATACATTAGCTTTCAGTTTTTACTTGGAAAAGGTAAGATTATCTATAGATGTGATCAAAAGTAAGTTTTAAGTAGCAGGGATACATATGTGGAAGGATCTTTCACACAAAGCTTC